>NC_056751.1:792280447-792349404 GCF_019279795.1 Protopterus annectens | reverse complement strand
ACTATGCAGACATCACGACTTCTCAGTCTAACGTCAACTGACTGTTCAGCCGCAAAATGAAGGAAGTGTTATGCATATTCATGGGAACTATAAGTCAAACAACAACTTAGTTTATTCACAAGAATCCAAACAGTAGTATTAGCAGAGGCATGAGAAGTATCAGCAAGGAAACCAGTTTTTAAACTAAAGATACACATTAATATTAAAGTCATGCTTTATTCACAAAATAGTTACGTCTGAGCATGGACAGCACTCCAGGAAGTAGCTCCAAGCAAATGTATATCCCTATATGTGCAGTCTCCCTTCCAATGGCTTAGAAAACAGCCATGTTTTCAACATGGACATGTGAGTCCATATCAACATCATGTTAGATGAGGACATTTTGCACTTTAACATAATAAATTAATAGACATTGCAGCTGAGGATCAGTACCATCATTTTATCAGTTGCTGTTTTCTTAAAATGTGAACCATACCAACAAACTCAGATGTGGAAGAAGGGGTAAGAGATTGTGTTATGAGAGGCTGTTTAACTGTGTCAAGTGGTTTAAGACAAAAGGTCTAAACCGGATCTCCAGGCAGTTGGTCTTTTTTGGCTTCATAAACATTCAGGAGTTAAAACTTCTTCCCCACTGGGTGAAAGGAACTATTCATAAAACTCCCTCCCAATGAAGCATATTTTGCAGGACAGGAGGGAAGACAGGGGTTTAGGTCTCTGGATATGGAATATTGTCCTCTGCAAGACTGATCTATTCCACTGAGTCAGTCTCAGAACCAATTTGTGTGAAACAACCTGTTGCCAAAGAGAAATGGAGAATCTGATTTTAAGGAAGTGCAAAAGAATGCCAGGGAGGGAAGTGGCAGAATGCCCTTTACAAACTCATTCTGACGTTATTGCCCCCCATCCGCCATCATGCTTAAATTACTCCATGTAGCCCAATGTGATTTCATTCATAATTGCAGAATTTTGGATAACAGCATAATACATTTTTATCCATACAAGATGCCACCAAACTTGGACACTTCATCATGATTTTTAAAAAAAAGTATTTGACTTGGAAAAGACATATGAAAGTGAATTGATTTATCTTGTTCCAGGTTTTGGTATCTTCTGGATTCCCCCAAAATTTATAGTACAAAAGGCTTTGTACTGAGATGAAAAAGATAGAATTCAGATTGGTGCTAGTGATTAGATATTTGGCAGTTAGTGCTGAGGATTAAAGCTCTGAGCTGTTAATGAGCTGCTTCATGTAGTCAGTGGTTCAGGGTTTGATTCAGTCAACCTGCATTTGCCTACTCTCTGACTCTGATCAAATAATGTGACCAGACAACACTTCCAGAGAGGTCCTGAAAAGGGGCACTTGTGTGACCTTGGTTTACTTACCTGGTTAGCAAGTGTATGAAATAAAAAAAAAGGTGCTAGCTATTCCAAACAATTTATTTTATCCAGGGTATGGATCAGGGCAATTCATTGTTGTCTCTGAAAACTGCTGTGTATTTACAGCATCTAGTAGCTTCTTAGAGACTCTGGGTTCCATGGGTATTAGATTTGTGGGCCTAATAGAAGTAGGTGCTTGGAACTGAAATTAATTCTTTAAAAAAACTATCCCTGAAATGATTGCAGTACTTAATTGCACAAAGAACAACTAGTTTACGTGCTAAGGAGCACTGCCTCGTGATTCTAGTCGTAAAAAGCCTTATTGTAGTCTATACTCTCACATTACAAAGCCAGCATGCTGTAAACCCCTCTTGTGTACCATCCCTTTGTAGATAATGTAACAAGGACCTGTAAGCATGGATATATGCTTTCCTGTTGTCTTTGTAGCCAGTTTGGTGGAGTTGGTTATCCTAGGGCAATGCAGCAGCTGTCTGATGATTACTGACTACCAACTAATTCTTAAACGAACTTGATGTATTATGTGAACGACATTAACGCAATGTTAATGGAGATGAGGCTGTCACATCTAAGCACTTGTACTACTAATCAAGTTGTCAATAATACACACAGTATACCCACCACACACTGTATAGACCAGACACTTACACCCACATATGCTGTGGCTCTTAAATTTTACCTCCTTAAACACCAAAGGCCTCCCAGACATTTTACTTACAATAAATATCCTCAGCAACCCCAAAATCGCGCAACCAAAACAACACTTGCCACAATACGTATATCCACATTTCACAGTGTCTCAACTTCTAATCCCATAAGGCAAGACACCACACAACCCAATATTTTGGTCATAGGGGACTCCATTGTGAGACACACAGATGCGTCACTCACCAGGTTGAGAAAGGATAGAGTCATAGTCCGCTATCAGGGGCCAGGCTCCACCAGGTCACCCATGCACCCAGGTTGTTGAATCACAGGTACCTTTATGATTCAGTCATACTCCATGTGAGTGTGAACAACCTGAGATGTGCCTCCCTAGACTATATGAAGAGACATGATGGAGCTCTCTGACTATGTCTCAAGCGGCTATGAGGCTACCATTGAGCAGCATTCTATCTTCTCCAAGGAATACAAACAAAAGATGACTGACTTTAATAATTTACTTACGTTTTGGTGTCACTCATAGGGAGTACAATATTTGTCAGCATGGAAGGATATGGTGAACAGACCACAGTGATTTGCTAGGAATGGTCTGGACCTTTCTCCGCTAGGTTTTTGAATATTGGCTAAAACCGCATTCTCCCTAATAGTACTTTTTTCAGCAATGCCAGCCTAATAAACCTTTTGACATAGTAAAGCCAACTCAACAAAATCTAAAAGTATTACAGCTCAGTGCCAGGAGTCTAAATAGGAAGCTACTCACTGCAAGCTCTCCTCAGCCTGGAAAATGTAGACATTTGTACATTTACTGAGACATGGTTTAAAGCTGCAACAGCACCCTGGCAGTGTAGAGCTATAGTGCCTTCCACACATTTAGACCAGCAACTTCCCTGGAAGGAACAAAAGATGGAGGTGCATCAATTTACATCAAAAACAAGCACACCTCAAGGATAGGCAGAGTATGACAGACTTGAGCTTCTTCATGTCCAAATTACCATAGTCAAAGTCTCATACCATACATTAGCAAGCTATAGGCCCCTCCTTATGACCCAAGAAACCCATGACATGTATTTATTTCTACCAGGGTCACTACCCATTCAACTGTATACCATATTCCTCGGTGACTTGAACTTCCCCACCATAAACCAGGAATCATACAGTGACCCTAAACATGCAGGCCCAGAGATTCCTGGTCTTTGTAAACATAAACAGCCTGGACTAGCTAGTCTTTACCCACTAGGTGAACTAACATCCTGGATCTGGTCCTTACAAACATGAGTGAATGGTGCATTACCCCCCCCCCCCCCCAACCACCTCCACTGTAATGTCCTCTCTGGTAAGGTTGATCCATAAAACTGTCTACTTTGAAATAAAAAAATAAAACCTGGGACCACAGCTAACAATGAAACTTTTAGGAACTGTTCCAAGGCCAACGCTGTAACATCCTAGCAAAATTTAGCCTCCTTAAACCCTGAGAACATAGCTGGTTTTGCAAAATTGTTCATAGGAAACCCTGTACAATCACATTAGTAGTTGCATAGCGACAGCTGTACCTGCCAAGAATAAGCATAGGGCAAACTTGAAAAACAAGCCACATAGGTGGAATCCCAACATCAGGAGGTTGTATAACCAAATGAAGAAAATCTTGGCAAAAATTATGAAGTGCAAAACCCAGCAATATAAAAACTCTTTCCTCAAGCTAAACAAGCAACTCCGAGGACTAACTAATGAAGTCTACCAAAGCCAAATTTTGAGGTAAGAATAGCCTCCTAGGACAAGGCCAATTACAATATTTTCTTCAGCAATGAGCAATGTCTGTAACCTTAAAGGCAGTACACAACAATGAATCAGACTAATTATAAATGGAACCACCTCCACTGAGTCTGAAAACATAGCAAATCTACTGGCCAACACATTTAGCTCCAGTTTTATTCCCCCTCCCCCAGGCACCCCTCAGGAAATACCATTGAATATAACTCCCCAACTATCACTAGAGAGCAGGTCCTCGATGCACTCTCCATGGCCAAAAACACATGATTGTTGGGCCCCCATAATATTCCAGTATGACTCCAAAAGAGCATGACACATGACCTATCAGGACCACTAGATTCAATATTTAACTGTAGTCTCCAAACAGGCCTCATGCCAGGTGAATGGAGAACTGCAACTGTCATACTCTGTACAAGGACGGACCATCATTGGTCCCTGATAATTACATATCCATAAGCCTAATTAGTCTCATATGCAAAGCCATGGAAAGAATTATCATAAGAATGATTAACATTAACATGGGAAACATTCAGACACTGAATTTAATCTAGTTTGGTTTCATCAAAGGCAGGTTATGCCCACTCAGCAATGGATGAGGACAAATAGGTGCATGCTGCCAACCTTCACCAGGCCAAGGCATTCAACACAATACACCACTTAAGCATTGTAGACAAATTCACGAAACTAGATAAAACTTGCTCTGTCATCTGCTTGGTAGACAGCTGGCCTCACAGGATGACACCCATGTCTCTAATAGACAGATGCAGCCTATAAATGCTTGACCATTGAAGCCCAAGCTTACATATACCCCTTAAAATAACCTCATGTACCAAAATATTTGGAATGGGTACATTTAAAAATATCCTTATTGTCACAAGTCTAGTATATACCTATTATCTTATGAACCCATAAAAGTGACATCAGATTTGAAGGGTTAAAGCACAAGGTGTTATTGGTTGCTGATAGCTTTTTGATGTAGTTAGTTAATCCAGAGTAATGTCTTGCAGGCCCGGTCTTTTTACACTTCTCCACCACTTTAGACATATTTCGAGATCCAGAATAAATAAAACTGTAGGTGTCCAGCTGGCCATCCCTGTGAAGTCAAATGATAAGGCTCTAAGTGCAGTGACATCTGGGTGTTGGGCAAAAGATCCAAAGGGTTTGGATCCATCAATCCTGTCAAAGCAGAAAACGCCCTCTTCGCAATCTCTAAGGCCCATCATCTGGGGGAAAAGATAAGACCTCCATCTCCTCCCTTCTCAAAAGCAGTCTCCCAGAGGAGGAAGTTGGCGCTGAGCTATCCAATGCCAAGGCACTGAGGCACAGAGGTGGCTCCAAAACCTTTGGAGTCTATTCCTGTGCCTCAGACCTGACAAGGAAGCTTCAGCTCTGAGAGTCCTCTGGATCTAAAGATGTTGGAGACAGGGCTGTCAGAGTTAGCTTTGGATCTGAGGATAAGGCTAATGTTCTTAGTGTATCACTGTTACAGTCATCACACTTGGGTTATCCTGCCATGGGTAGTCCTCAGTCAGCCCGAATACCAGAGGCTTAGTATTTCTGCATCGGTTGTCATTGCTGGAATACTGACGTCAGGTCGTCAGTGGTATAAAGTCAGGCAGCCAATGCCATTACGTCAGTCTTTCTTGCTGAGGAGCCTGAAGCAGAAGCAGTTCGCATGAGTGCTGGTTGGCCGCTACCTGAGTTTTTCGTTACCGAAATTGATGTTGAAGTCTTCTAAAAGCTAAGTACCCCATTGGGGAACATTTTTTCTTGCTCTAACCAATGTCAGAAAAAGTAAACAGTTGCATTGCCTGTGGAAAGCAAATACCACACAGAGATTTTAATTCCTACTGCAGCACCTGTTTAGGCCTTGAGCACGATGTACCTCGCTGTCGCTTTTGTGCTTTGTTAATGCTAGAACTATCCGACGTTGGGCCTATATTGTTGCAAATTCTTTTCGCTTACAGCCCGCGCATTCTGATATGGCTTCGTTAAGCCAATTGACTACCGATCTTCCGAAAAAATGAAAAGATAAAGACAGAGACATACCGCACAGGTCAAAAACTACCGATGACACTCCTGGTAAACCAGTCGTTGCTTCGCCGGTCCTCAGTGAGGCGCTTTCGCAGCCCCTGATTCCCGCTACATTGGATTTGCAGGCCGCTACAGAGACCCATTCGGAGTCCAGTATGCCGCGAGACTCTTTTACGACTAAGTATCATGTGGATGCCTGTACCTTGGATGGGTCCAGAGCCACTGAGCAGGCACTGGCTTCCGAGGAGGTTCTTCTCACTACCAATATTGCACCCAAACCGACGACTGCTACCACGTCTTCTGTTCTTTCAGAAACTACTGAGTACATGAGACCCAGGGTACGAGCTACACCTAAAAAACGATGACCCAAGCTCAGGCGCCCGCTTCCTTGCCTCAAGTCTCAGATGCTTAAAATGGCTGAAAACCTTATTATGCTTATTAGGGGAAGTCAGGCTACCCCTTCATAGAGAAAAAGGGCCTTGCCCCCAGTGGTTTTATCCGAGCAGGAGTACGATGACTCAGACCTTTCTGAATATGAAGACATACAACCCCTCTTTGCTTATGAGGATTCAGATGCAAACAAAGCCATTCCTTGTGCCTCTCCTTCAGAGGATTTTCTTTTGGGGAAACCTTACACAAAGGTAGCATTTCCAATGGGAGAGTCCGGACTTCCCGGAGTCAAAAAAGAGACTAAGGGAATACTTGGATTTGCCTCAGCACAGACCTTTAGCCATCCCTCCTGTCTTAGATGATGTGGATGATGTTTTCATGGAATCAAGTTTGACTCCTGACACCCTCCCTCCAGCTCCTAGGAAGTCGGACAGATACTGCAGAGTCGCTGATACTCTCCAATTCCTTTTCAAGAACCGTACAGCTGGCCCAGAGGTCATCTCCCAAGGACCAAAAGGATTCAAAGCTACCTCAGCTAGGAATCCCACACCCTTAGACAAGGATTCTCAAGCTTTGGACAGATGGGGTAAGCAAGTATACACCTCTACAACTCTTGCAATTAGAGCATTAAATTGCCAGTTCCACTTGCTGGAATATCAACAGCATATTTTGGAACTCCTCAGACAGAAAATGACTACAATTCCTGCTTGTGCAGAAAATAAGGAATTAAAGGAGCTTATGCATTCTGAAAATCAAATTATAAAGCACACCTTATACTGTGGCTTTGATGCACTGGCAGCATTTTGCATAACAGCAGTCACTGGTTCTATTCTTAGAAGGTATGCTTGGCTTAAGGAACAGACTTTGCCCAGATCATGTCAAGTCAAAATTATTGGATGCACCACTAAACAAGGGCAGTTTGTTTGGCACTAAAGCAGAAGAGGTTCTTAAAAAGATGGAAGAAAAAGCTAAATCTCTGGAGACAGTTAAAGACTTTTTACAGGTCTAGCCTCAGAGGTTTAGTAAAAATTACCCCTCCAAAAGCTGGTCCTTTCCTGCCTCCTCCACAAATACTCGCAACAAACTAAGAGGAAGCAGACCCCCCCCAGATGACAACCCCAGAGAATGCAGAAATCTAAGCAATGGAGTTTTTCCTCTGCTAAGACGGGGTGCAAAACCACCTCATTACAGCAAGAACTCGCAATGACTCCTCACCTCCACCCCTTACCTCTGCCCACTTGTTAGCGCCCCTAGGAGGAAAACTCTCCCTCCATGCAAACAACTGGGCTACTATTACCAGTGACAAATGGGTCCTAAAGATAGTGACCCACGGATACAAATTCAATTTCCGCACTCTGCCAACCCCAAAAGGGTTCCCAAATCTTCCTCCAAACCAGTGGCAGAGGCCAAAAAGCAAGTACTTTCCCTCCTCTCCATGACGGCAATACAGCATGTTCCTGTAGACCAAATAGGTCAGGGCTTCTACTCCAGACTCTTCCTGGTACCCAGAAAAGTGGGTACCTGGCACCCACTTCTCAACCTCTCCATTCTGAACACCTTTCTGGTGATACCAAAATTCAAAATGCTCACCCTCCACCAGCTTCTTCCTATGATTTCAAAGGATGCCTGGTTAGCCACCCTATATCTGAAAGAAGCCTACCTGCACATCCCGATAAGAGAATCTTACAGGAAATATCTATGGTTCAGGGCAGGATCAATGCACTTTCAATTCTCTGCACTTCCCTTTGGCTTATCCACTGCACCCGGAGTTTTCACAAAGTGTTTGGCTACAGCCATTGTCTTTTGCAGACAAAGGAATATACAAATCTACCCCTACTTAGACGACTGCCTCATTCAGGCAGACAGTCGGGAAAAGCTGTTACAGCACCTGACTTTCGTACAGGACCTACTGACCTCCCTGGAGTTACACTATCCATGCAAAGAAATTTCACTGTACCCCCATTCAACAAATTGTATTCCTGGAAGCAAGCCTAGACACTGCATCCCATAAGGCACTCCTGACTCCAGAAAAACAAACCTTCCTGACACAGTACTTCTCTCAACTAGCCACCAGAACCCACCTATCTGCAAGGGAAATCCTGCAAGCATTAGGGTTCATAGCCTCTTGTATTCTATTCATTCCTTATGCCAGACTGTATATGAGGAAACTTCAATGTTACCTAAAAAGTCTTTGGTGCCAGCACTCACAAGATCTGGAGACTATCATTCCCCCGATTCCCTGTCTAAAGAAAGATTTCCTTTGGTGAGCAACAGCTTGCAATCTCAACAAGGGACTTCCCTTTTCACAACCCCACACTGACCAGACCCACACCACAGATGCATTAGACTATGCCTGAGATGCACACCTGGCCGGCAAGTGCATTCAGGGCCACTGGAGCCTGAATCAAATTAATCTGCACATCAACCTAAAAGAGATGCTAGCTGTGCAACATGCACTAACTGCTTTTAAAACTCTGCTTATCCCAGGGAATCTAATCATCAAGACAGACAACACCACAGTGATGTGGTATATCAACAAGCAGGGAGGATCCCACTCTTACCCTCTATGCAGGTGAGCCATGACCCTTTGGCAAACAGCCTCAGCCATGCAAATTCACCTGCTAGCGCAATTCTTGCCAGGCTCCCTAAACTCCCTGGCAGACAGCCTAAGCAGAAACCTGCTAGACCCTCACAAGTGGCAGCTAGACCACAAAACCTTCAACCACATAACACAGGAATGGGGCACCCCACAGGTAGACCTCTTTGCCTCCCACTACAATCATCAGCTCAGTAGATTCTGCACCAGGAAACCTCACTGCAAGGCCTGGAAAGTAGATGCTCTATCCTTCTCATGGGTCAACCTCTCGATTTATGTATTCCCTCCCCTGCCACTCCTTCAAAGGGTTCTGCTCAAAAAAAGGGAGGAAAAACCAAGGGCAATCCTGATTGCCCCAAACTGGCCATGCCAGCACTGGTACCCCCTACTGTGCAGCCTGTCACCCCTACCACCTTGGCATCTGCCTCAGATTCCAACACTCCTGACCCGGCAGGATGTAGAATTCATCCATCCATATTTTAACACACTGTACTTGGCAGCTTGGTTTATTCCCTGACTTATACTCAAGCTGCCGGCCTAAGCAATCAAGTCCTGGAAGTCATTCAGGAAGCCAGACCCTTCAGCACTAGAAAATCTTATGCTGGCAAGTGGAAGAGGTTTTGTATCTGGATCCAGGCTAAAGGGGCTACACCAGCTCAGCCCTTCCTTGTCATCCTGGATTACCTAGCAAACCTACTGCACAGGGGTCTATCCTTCTCTTCTATTAAAATTCATGCATCTGCTATCTCTGCGCATTACAACTCAGAGCCACCTCTCTTCTCACACCCTCTCATCTAGCAGTTCCTTAGAGGGGCCAATAACTTAAGGCCACCCAGAAGGGACCCTACCCCTGCTTGGGACCTTAACTTTGTGTTAGAAAAGCTCACCGTACCCCCTTTTGAACCAGCAGATTCAGCAGAGTTAAAATTTCTTTCTTGGAAAACAGCCTTGCTTCTAGCCATCACTTCAGCTAGAAGAGTTTCAGAGCTGCAAGCAGGCATGGCTGTAGAGCCTTTCATCATATTCCATGTTGACAGGGTCTCCCTCAGGACTAACCCATCCTTCATGCCTAAAGGGGTGTCCATTGTGGCTCTTAACTAGTCCATCCACTTGCCCAACCTTTTCCCTAATCCACAAAACAAAGGTGAAACTATCTTACACTCCCTTGATGTGCACAGGCAGCTCAGATTCTACTTGGACAGTTATAAATCCTTTAGAAAAACTGACCAGCTGTTAGTCAGCTTCGCATCAGGGGCAGAAGGCAAGGCCATTTCCAAACGGACAATCTGTAAATGGATAGCCCACTGCATCAATTTCTGCTACAAACAGCATGGAAAACCACCCCCAAAGGGGATCAGGACACATTCCACCAGGGCAGCTTCCACCTCTGCAGCCTTCCTCAGAGGGGTCCCTACCAAAGAAATCCTGGAGGCTGCAACATGGACTTCTGTCCATACCTTTACTAAGCATTACCTCCTGCTTATCTTCAAATCCAGGGCAGGCTTTGCTGCTGCAGGGCATCCTGGCCACTCCACAGTCTTCCTGACTACCTCCACCCAGTTCCTCAGCTTTGGTATTCAACTCAAGTGTGATGACTGCAACAGTGAAATAAGAACATAGTACAATTGTGTACACTTGTCATAAATGTAGATGTTCAAGTGTATTCACTGATGATCATCGTGCATACAGCTGCAGTCCTTACATATGGGTTCTCCTGCCGTCAGGCGGGTCCTCGGTCAGCCGAATTCCAAAGTCTTGGTCCGGCGTCAGTTGTTGTCGCCTTCTTCCCTGACGTCAGTGCGACAGGGGCATATAAGACACGGCCGACGCCATTTTCTTCAGTCTTTTTTGCCGTGCGGTGCCCGAAGCAGAAGCAGTTCGCAAGTGCCGGTCGGCCAGCTCCTGAAATTACGAAAATTTGGAAACCGAAGTCTTCTTTAAAGCTAAGTATCCCGTTGGGGAAACTTTTCTTGCCTCAGACCGATGTCAGACAAAGTTAACAATTGTATTTCTTGTGGGAAGCAAATACCACATAAGGATTTCCATTCCCTCTGTATTCCTTGTTTAGGCCCAGACCACGACGTCTCAGGCTGTCACTTTTGTGCTACCTTTAATAAACGCACTATTAAGAGTCGGGCGGAGTTCGCCCAGCACTTTTTTGGTTAATCTTTCAACTATAAAATGTCGGAGACTCCGACTACCGTTTTGTCCAAAAAACGCAAGGACAAAGACCGGCAAGCGAGGCCCGCGGTCTCCACCGACACCACGCCAAGACCGGCTACACGTGGTCCGGTTCTCAGTGAGGCGCCTACGCAGCCCCTGACTACCGACAGCGCTTCTCTGGCGGTGTCCTCTGTTCCCGAGACCGCAGGTTCCTCGGCCCACACCCTGACTACAGCTACCGAAGCCACTGTGAGTGTTGAACCTCTTAATGTGGACAGATCTACTTCCACCCATGGTGTCTTCAGACCTTCTTCTTCCTTTTCCATCAAGGCCTTTACTAAGTCTAAATCAGCCATGCACTCCCAGAGGCCTGTTGCACAGGGCCCATCTACAGGCCCCATGCCTAAAAAGCAGATGCTCAAAATGGCTGAGGATTTAATTACTCTTATCAGGGGTTCCCAACCCCCACTGGACAAGAGACCCAGAGTGAAGGAAGAATCTCCCTCTTCTGACCAGGGCTCCATTATTTCAGAACATTCTGATGAAGAGGAGCATTTGTACTCCCCTTTTGAAGATTCTGATGCAGAACAGTCCATTCCTTCTGTATCCCCCCCAGAGGATTTCTCATTCGGGGAAACCTTGCATACCTTGAGGGAGCACTTCCACTGGGAAGGCCAGGATTTTTCTGATTCAAAGAAAAGGCTTAGGGAATTTCTTCTACTACCTCAGCACAGGCCTGTGGCGATACCTCCTGTCTTGGACATACTTGATGATGTTTATTCGGAGGCTTGCCTTAATCCGGATTCCCTGCCTCCAGCCCCAGTCAAACCTGATGGGTACTACAGAGTTCCTAACTCACACCAATTTCTTTACAAAAGCCATAATGCTGACCCAGAAACCATTTCTCAGTGTCCCAAGGGAATGAAGGCCTGTACTGCTAAGAATCCATTACCTTCCGAAAGAGAGTCTAGATCCTTAGAAAGGTGGGGAAAAAAGGTATATACCTCGGCCACTCTAGCCATGAGGGCCTTAAATTGTCAGTTCCATATGCTTAAATATCAGCAGTTTCTGTTATCACAATTAAAGAATAAAATGTCACAACCTGAACAACCAGATCTGAAGGAGTTGCAGGATATGATGCATAGTGCAGAACAAGTGGGTAAGCACACCTTGCAATGTGGTTATGATGCTCTAGAGGCCTCAAGTAGAGCTGCAGTTACAGGATCAGTCATTTGTAGACATGCCTGGCTTAGGGAACAAACCCTGCCTGATCATGCCAAAGCTAAATTAATAGATGCTCCTTTACAAAAGGATGTATTATTTGGTACTAATGCTGAGGAAATTCTAAGGAAAATGGAAGAAAAAGCTAAATCTATGCAAACTGTTAAGGCTTTTCTACAGGTACAACCACCACGTTTTAGTAGAAATTGGCCTACAAAAAACTGGTCCTTTCCAGCCACGGACAAGCCCCAAAGAGGTAGATACAGACGCGGAAGGGGCAGAGGACAATCTCAAGGAACATATAGAGGCAGACAGTGGCAACCTCCAGCATCAAGAGGTGGCGAAGACAATGCACAGCAATACAGAAAACAAACCCAATGACTTTCCCCTTTGCATGCCAAACAAGGCTCAAGTGGCAGCACCCTTGGGAGGAAAGCTGGCATTATTTTCAAAAAATTGGCATATTGTCACAAAAGACAAATGGATCCTGGACATTATAAACAGAGACTACAGATTTCATTTCCACACTCTTCCAAAAATGAGAGGCATGCCGAACCTGCCACACAATCAAAGGGCAGAGGCTCAAATACAAATTTCAAAGCTCATGGACATGAAAGCTATTTAACAGGTACCTACTCACGAGCATGGTCAAGGTTTTTACTCCAGACTATTCCTGGTACCAAGGAAGGGAACCGATTGGAGACCCATTTTGGACTTATCCATCCTAAACACATTTCTACTAGTACCAAAATTCAGGATGCTCACCTTACAGCAGCTTCTTCCCATGCTGGGCAAGGGGTCTTGGCTGGTAACATTGGATCTCAAGGAGGCATACCTGCATGTCCCAATCAGACAAAGCTGCAGAAGATACCTCAGATTTCTTGCAGGTCCAATCCACTATCAATTCTCTGCATTGCCCTTTGGCTTATCTACTGCGCCCAGAGTATTCACAAAATGCCTGGCATCAGTAATTGCCTACTGCAGATTTCAAGGGATACAAATATACCCGTATTTGGACGACTGCCTGATCCAAGCGGACAGCAAGCACATACTTCTGGAGCATCTGGCTTATGTAACACAGTTATTGAATTCCCTGGGATACACTATCAACAAAGAGAAATCCAGGCTAACACCATCTCAGAAAATAATTTTCCTGGGTGCCAACTTGGACACAAACACCCAGATGGCCTATCTTACGCCAGAAAAACAAGGGCAACTAACTCAGTGCTTCAAGATACTAGCAAATTGTACCAGGCTAACTGCAAGGAAAATCCTGCAGGCTCTGGGATTCATGGCATCTTGCATTCTTCTAATTCCATGTGCAAAGCTGCATATGAGGAAACTTCAATGGTACCTAAAAAACCTATGGTCTCAACACACAGTTTGGAAACAGTAATACCACTAATTCCATGTTTACAAAAGGAATTTCTATGGTGGGCTCAAGCATGCCAAACAAACACAGGCCTACCATTCAGCAAGCCTCAAGCAAATCAAGTCATCACAACAGACGCCTCAGACTACGCCTGGGGGGCACACATGACAGACAGGTGCATTCAGGGCAAATGGTCCCAAAAGGAAAAGCACCGTCACAGCAATCAAAAGGAAATGCTAGCAGTGATAAATGCAATTACAGCTTTCAAGTACCTCCTGCATCCAGGACAATTACTGATAAGAACAGACAACACCACAATAATGTGGTACATAAACAAACAGGGAGGAACACATTCATACCCCCTGTGCAGGCTGGCCATGTCACTTTGGAACAGGGCTCTGGAATGGCAAATCGAGCTTCAAGCACAGTACGTGCCAGGTATGGAAAACACGCTGGCAGACAATCTAAGCAGAAATATGACAGACCCTCACGAATGGAAGTTGCATCCTCAAGTGTTTACAAAGATAATCCAAGCCTGGGGAAGGCCAGACATAGATCTCTTTGCCTCCCACAACAATCATCAATTGACAAAATTCTGCTCAAGGACATTTCATCCAAAGGCCTGGAGAGTGGACGCCCTTTCTTTCAGTTGGGCAGCACGGACAGTTTACGCCTTCCCACCTCTTTCTCTACTGCCCAAGGTGCTTTTGAAAGCAAGAGCAGACAGACCAAAGATGATACTGATTGCTCCAGACTGGCCAAGACAACACTGGTACCCACTCCTGAGGAGCCTAACACATTCTCCTCCCTAGACCCTACCTCTAATGCCTCTTCTTCTGACTCAGCACAGCTACAAAACTTCACAGTCAGCTGAAAACACTCAATCTGGCTGCATGGAAAATTCCTTAACACCACAACAGACCCTCTTCTCCAAGGAGGTACAGGATGTCATTTTGGAAGCCAGAAGGCGATCTACTAGAAAAGCTTACTCCGCAAAATGGAAACGGTTTTGCGCTTGGGATGAGAAAAAGGACCAGGATCCTAGAAAACTGAATTTGCCTCAGATATTACAGTATCTAACTGAGCTGCTGAACAGTGGACTGTCATTCTCCTCCATCAAAATCCATGCCTCAGCCATTTCTGCAGAATACAACACTGATCCACCCTTATTCTCTCACCCACTCTTAAGACAGTTCCTCAGAGGGGCTAAGAATAGAAGACCTCCAAGGAAACAACCAATCCCAGCCTGGGATCTTGATTACATTCTAGAAAAATTAATATTGCCTCCTTTTGAACCAGCTGCCTCAACAGATTTGCAATATTTGTCCTGGAAAACAGCTTTCCTTCTGGCTATTACCTCAGCTCGTAGGGTCTCGGAATTACAAGCTCTCATAGCTGTGCAGCCCTTTCTCATCTTCCATCAGGACAGGGTTTCCCTACGAACCAACCCGTCATTTATGCCTAAGGTAGTATCCAGGGTAGCTTTAAATCAGGCCATACACTTACCTACCTTTTACCCCAATCCTCAAAACAAAGGGGAAAGGCTGCTACATTCCTTAGACATCCATAGACAGCTGTGTTACTATTTGGACAGAACAAAGCCTTTCAGGAAATCAGAACAACTCTTTGTGTCCTATGCTGTAGGAGCTCAAGGGAAGCCAATTTCCAAACAGACAATTTCAAAATGGATAGGCCACTGCATACGTTTTTGTTACTCCTTTCATAGTAAATCTGTACCTGCAGACATCAGATCCCACTCCACAAGGGCCACAGCTACCTCTGCAGCCTTCCTCAGAGGAGTTCCTGCCAAAGATATTTTGGAGGCTGCCACTTGGAGTTCGGTGCATACCTTCACTAAACACTACCACCTACCTTTATACTCCAAAACAAGAGCAGGCTTTGCCACTGCTGTATTGCAGGGCATTCTGGCTCCTCCTAATTCCACCCAGTGCCTACCACCCTGTGCGTAGCTTTGGGATTCTACCCATATGTAAGGACTGCAGCTGTATGCACGATGAACATAGTACAGTTTTGTACCTACCATAAATGTAGATGTTCGAGTGCTAATACAGCTGCAGTCCAGGTTTCCCTCGTTCCCCTCTTGGTACAGGCCTAGTGGCTAACTCCTCCACAAACAACCTGTTTGGGTTATCCTTCTATGGTGTATTTGCTTGCAACTACTGAATTTTGATTATATTGCATTGCATGACTATACATAGATATATAAATTATGTATTGCCTTCCTTCTGGGGGCACCTGACATCTGGGGCAAGAAAGACTGAAGAAAATGGCGTTGGCCGTGTCTTATATACCCCTGTCGCACTGACGTCAGGGAAGAAGGCGACAACAACCGACGCCAGACCAAGACTTTGGAATTCGGCCGACCGAGGACCCGCCTGATGGCAGGAGAACCCATATGTAAGGACTGCAGCTGTATTAGCACTCTAACATCTACATTTATGGTAGGTACAAAACTGTACTTTGTAGTCCTGGTTTCCCACCCTCCACCTCCCTTGTCTTTCCTCTCAAACTCTCTATCTCCCTTCCTCTTTCTCTTGACGGTTGAGGAAGAAAAACTGATGTAATGGCATCGACTGTCTGACTTTATACCACTGACGACTTGACGTCAGTACTCCAGCGATGGCAGCCGACACAGAAATACTAAGCCTCTGGTATTCATGCCAACTGAGGGCTACCCATGGCAGGATAACCCAAGTGTGATGACTGCAACAGTGAATACACTCTAACATCTACATTTATGGTAAGTGTACACAACTATACTTTCTCAGATCCAAGCCTGACTGACCCAGGAGCCTCAAATCCAGGGAATCCAAAGCAACCAAAGGAATTGGAGGAGGAGTCTGGTATGGTGGAGTAGTCGACAGATGGGCCTCCTGACCCAAAATCATAGGAACTGATAACACACCATCTGGATCTGCATCAAGAGAATCTTCCTCATCATCTGATCCACATATTCTTCAGTCAAACTCCTGGATGAGTGAGACGAAACCATGGAAGGGGGCTTATTATGGCACCGTTCCATGTAGGGAGATGGGACCCTGGAATGAACTGGATCCATGGTGGGAGAATAACAGGTCCTAGACAAAAGGGCAGGATCCGAGACCGTTGGCTCCGAAGATTTTCTGGTCGACTTCCAGGACGTTGGATCTGTAAACCTCTTTTTCTTAGGATCTGAGGGGGAAGAGGTTTGAGCCCTCCTCGAATCCAATGTAATCCTCTTCTAGGACAACTCTGAAGATGGAGTTGAAGAAGTAGAGGTAGAAGGCGATTTCAACTCCTTGAAATCTTCTTGAAAGTGCCGTGGACCTGAACAATACACGCAAAGACTATGGGCATCTGAAAACGGTAGCTTGTGGCCACACTTAAAACATTTTTTAAACCCTGAAGGAGCCTTTTCAGACATTTCAACAATATCAGAAAAAAAAAAAACAGGTAAACAAGAAGTTTTTTTTTTGTTTGTTTTTTTGCAGAGGAAGGAAGGAAGAAAGAAGAGTGCTACCAACAATGGTATGTAAGAATACACTAATGTGTAACGGAAAAGAAAAGTAGTACCAATAACAGTAGCTAAGAATACAGTAATGTAATAGAAAAAAGGGAGAAATAATGATCGTAAAAAAAAAATCTTTACAAGGTAAGGGACTAATAGAAATAGTAAAAAGATTTTGAAAAAGATAAATTTAAACTTAGTTGGCAAATGGCAATAAAGCTCAAGAGCTCTGGCTGACCACATGCCTTCGCAAAAAGCAGCAAACGAGATCTGAGGTATGTTGGGGTTCGGTGCATTATGGGTAAGGGAGAAGCTCAAGAGCTTTTTTTTTTTTACCACGAGCTTTAGTAATGGCAGAGTCTGATCCGAGGATCAGATCAGAACGCAACAGTTGAGTACAGAATGCAAATTGACAAAGTTTTGTTTTTACTTTTAAACTGCAGCAAATTGTTTGCTACAATGTAGCAAAGAGTTTCTACAATTTAGACCAGGGATCAACTGATGGTGCCCCCCCCCCAGCACTTTGCGCCCGGGACTGTTGCCCATACCTCTCAACTCTCCAGATTTTTGCAGAATGTCCAGATTTTTGCCTCACATTTTTTGGTCTGTTCCTCATAAATTTTGTGGTTTGATGGCAAATCACTGAAGACCAAATTCACTAAATATATATTTGAGTTTCAGACTTCATATCCTTCAGAAAAATGCATGCTAACAGAAATCCTAGCAACTTTCTAAGCTTGTAAGAGCAATATTTAAACACTGTCCTTTTACTTGGGCTGTTGTCCCTCCTTTATTATAGGCTTTGTCCAGATTTCTTGTGCTAATAGGTTGTGAGGTATGCTGTTAACCCTCTTGCCCAGCCAGTCCAGTCAATGTCATAATGTTGAAATATATATGTGTGTGTGTGTGTGTGTGTGTGTGTGTGTGTGTATATATATATATATATATATATATATATATATATATATATATATATATATATGGGTCTACTTTAATTTACCGAAATCGCAGTTGACCGACACGCGGAAGAGGGAGACGAAATGACCGACAGGTAAGTTTACTGACAAGGTGATGTGCCGAAATCGCAGTTGACCGACACGCGGAAGAGGGAGACGAAATGACCGACAGGTAAGTTTACCGAAAAGGTGATGTGCCGACAGCGGATAGAGCGACTAGGGTAACGTGTGAGCGCGTCTCGGTAAGTGTGCGATTGTGACGGAGTTAGGAGCGGTAAGGTAAGTGTGTGTTGTGGGATTTTGGGTTAGGGTGTGGGATAGGTGAGTGTGTGGTAGTGTCGGAGGTAGGGAGGTAGGGTTCGGGTAAGGTAAGTGTGTGATAGTGACGGAGTTTAGTTTAGGGTGGGTTAAGTGAGTTAGGGTTAGGGTGCAGGTAGGGTGAGTGTGCGATAGTGTCGGACCTTAGGGTTAGGGGTGGGTTAAGTGAGTTAGGGTTAGGGTGCAGGTAGGGTAAGTGTGCGGTAGTGTCGGACCTTAGGGTTAGGGGTGGGTAAGTGAGTTAGGGTTAGGGTGCAGGTAGGGTAAGTGTGCGGTAGTGTCGGACCTTAGGGTTAGGGGTGGGTTAAGTGAGTTAGGGTTAGGGTGCAGGTAGGGTGAGTGTGCGATAGTGTCGGACCTTAGGGTTAGGGTTAGGGCTAGTGGATATGTGATGTAGTGTAATGTGTTTACGTTTAGTGTGTCGGTGTAATGGTGTTCGGTGTTTTGCGTTGTCGGTATTGTGTGTTGTCGGTTATTTGGTGTCTGTGGTTTGTGTGTCGGCGAACTGGCGTGTCGGTGTTCTAAAGTAGACCCATTTATATATATATATATATGTGTGTGTGTGTCTGTGTGTATATATGTGTGTGTATATATATATATATATATATATATATATATATATATATATATATATATATATATCTCCACGGTAAACATTTTGTTCTAACAATAAACAAATACACAGAAGAACTGTGCCTGCAGATTGGGAGCCTGTTGTCCCCAAAAATTGTAAAACACAATTCTAGCACCTAACAACTACAGACTTCTACTAAAACACATAGGAACTAGAACAACAGTCTTGCAGTGTACACGGGGAAAACACAACTGCAATGGCAATACGATAATGTAAAGTGATATGTGGGCAGGGACTGACTGATCTCACAAAGTGGGAGGATGTTAGCAATTTGGGTAGCAACACATATGTTTCGGTCCGAGGCAAACAATTCTGTTTAGAATTGGTATATTGCCACTTTAAAGGGCTAGCACTCTTTTTAGTTCCTATCCCTTTTACTCTGCTTTTCATACAAGTTTGATTCTAGCCTGTGGAGCTCGTTGGCTGATAACTCAAATTTTAACTCGGGTCTAGGCTCTTATTTTTCTTGCCTCTGAAAGTCTGTAAAAACTTCCTGTAAACTGCCCCCTCCCACCACAAAGCATTGGAGTGGTACCTAATGTTGGGAGAGTATCGCTCTGTCTTCCAGTGTTTGATCCCAGCTTCTGGGAAATTCAACTACCTTGCACTGGAAGACTAATGTCATTGTTCATAGCTGGACACAATAATTTGAGCTACAGGTACTCTGTATAAAAAAAAAAAAGCCTCAAAGGTTTCACACAGGCATGGGAGGACTGTCTACCTAAGGTGGCCATGAAGTCATTACACTACAGGTTTTCATAATCAAAACTATCCTAGTCAGGGAGAGTATCTCCTTCCTTCCATGAACATTTACTGGTAACAAATTCTATAGGTTCATAGGTAGGTACTAGGCTATTGGCCTTAGGGCCTATATAAGCCTAGCCAAAAGGTACGCTGGCTTTCGTCACCCAAGAAAATGATTTTCCTGTGCCCCTGTCGAGCAGAGCTACAAAGGTGATCCCCGGGGTGAATTTCCTATTTCCCATCCAGTCATCAAGATTTTTCTTGGAGTGCTAATGAGGAGCTTTGTTTCATATAGATAGGTAGTTTGTTCCAGAGTATGGGAAGTCTCCGGGACAGGAATCTATCCCTCCAGCATGTTCTGTTTATTGTGGTGACAAGGATTAGGTCTCTGGAGCATGTGGTTTGGAGAGGTTGGAATTTCTTTAAGTGGAGCATGTCCAACAGCACTGGGTTTGACATAGGTTTGTATGTTAGGCAGAGATCGCCTCTGAGTAGGCGATATGCGACAGAGTAAAGCTGGAGTTTTTTTAAATTGTCTGCGTAGGGCATCTGTTTGAGGCTGGTAACCCTCTTTGTGAGATTTCTGCAGCCTTCCCAGTTGTTGCAGATGTCTTGTGAGGTACATACCAAAAGGGACATTGTACTCTATAATGGGTCTAATGAGTGACGAGTAGAGGCGAGCAATGACCTCTTTTTTACTGGATAAGAAACCTTTTTTGGTGAGGTGTACCACATAGAAGGATTTCCTGACTGCTGTGGCAATGTGATTATCAAGGGAGAGACTACTGTTCACCTGTGTCCCAAGGTCTCTTCTCACACTTTTGGTGTTAAGTAGACTACCACCTATGTGGTAGTTCATGGGTACAGAGTTTTTACTAAAGGGGATGACAATGCACTTTTTGGCATTGAGCTTGAGGCCATGGCTTTTACACCAGGCATCTGTCTCAGTGAGGCTGTTGAGTGATTAGCAGTCGTACCTCTATTGTCCGTCTGCATTGGTGTTGTGGAGTCTGGCACTTCTGTCTTAAGAAGCGTGAAGTTGGCTTTGGAGAAATTTTTTATGGTGGTTTCCCTAATGTGGGGTGGGGGCGGGATGTGGATGTCTAGTGATTAGCTTGTGGTTGGATCTGACCAATGAGGAATTGACCTCTGGTGTGGAACTCCGGTCGCCCATGTTGGTAATGACCATTTCTAGGATATTGCTGCCCCTGGTGGGGGGTGTGGATAAGTTGATCCAACGCATTGGAATTTATTAATTTCAGAAGACGTTGAGCAAAAGAATTGGTACATGAGTAGTTTTCCCAGTTAATGGTGGGGTAGTTGAAATCACCCATTATTAGGGTGTTGGGTTGTACCCTAATTTTTTCCAGTGTATCAAGAAATGAGGAGTGGGAATCCTGGGGCATGGTGGGGGATCTGTAGTAAGTTACAATTTGGATTGTGGTCTTACCCAGTGTTAGTTGCACTTGGATAATCTCTGACGTATTAAGTTGAGCAACTATCCTGGAGGTGTGGATATCCCTAATGAATATGGACACGCCTCCTCCTTTAGTGTTTCATTCCTGGATAGGTGGCTGAAAGGTGTGGTATGAATTATATCCTGGTAATGCAGGGGTGTTCTCTGGATCCTTGAACCAGGTCTCTGTGGTTGCACAGATGTCGATGTTCTCCATTTTAAGGAGTGCCTCAAGTGAGTGCATTTTGAGGTTTAGACTTCTAGCATTGAGTAGCATTACCCTCAGATTTTGCTTGCTTGTACCTGTTACGGTGGTGAATTTGTCATTTGAACCTTGCCTAAAAAAAGCACCGTAGGGGTGGCAAGAGCCTTGGCCAGTATCTGGAATCCCAACGGTGACAGGTGCAGGCCATCTGTGGCAAAGCATCGTGGTTTGTCGATCATGTCATCCCAGGCAGACAGATACTGGACCCCCTTAGAATGACACCAGAAGCTTAGCCAATTGTTGAAGTCAGTCATTTGTCCTTGTACTGTGGTATCATTCTGGGTGATGGCAGGATGCTAACCAGGACTAGGATCATACCTGCCTGAGCTACAAGATCAGAGAGCTCCTCCATGTCTCTTTTCATGTAGTCCAGGGAGGTATGTCTCAGGTCATTCACACCAACGTGGACAATGACATGGGCAAACCAAAGCTATACACACAGATGACCAACTCTAACCTTTGTTATATCCAGTGTGTATCAAATGGTTTCTAAACTCACCATTTCTAGGTAGTTTTGAACTGCATACTGATTTTGTCAGGATAAATATATCTGATCCACTGTCTGTCTCCATGAGCCCATTCCAAACCAGCAGCAATCACTTTTCCCTTTTGTAATAGTTCCTTGGATGCTATCTGTGCAGCAAACAGCCACTTGGTCTCTCCTGCAAGCCTTTGCAAGGCATTATAAGCTGGATGCAGTCTCAAGGGTCACATAAGGTTACATTTCCATTAGGATGTCCATCTAACTCCTGATGAATTTAACATTTGTTTAACGAAAGCGCTCATGTTTTATCTGTGGATTCTATTATTAAAAAACTTTTGGTTTCACTACTACTTGAGTGATTTGTGCCTTCATACACTCTGCCAGCATTCCTATTTTTATTCAGTATGTTTGCTGTTTTTTGGTCTTTCTCAACTTAAAAAGTTGTTAGGTTTTGCATTAGGATAAATTTACTGGGGGATATGAAGTTCAAAACACAAATGTCATTATTTTATAACTTCTATCTTTAATGATTTGCCACTAATTTGCCAGAAAACCACAAATTTATGAAAAATGGACCAAAAATATAAGGCAAAAATCTGGACATTCTACGAAAATCTGTACCAGTTGTGAGGTATGACATACCAATTAGCTGTCCAGAGTTTCGTACAATGTCTGAATTTTTGCCCTATATTTTTGTACTGTTCCTCATGAAAAGTACACTTCAAAATTCCAAGGTTTTTGGGAAAAAAAATGTGCATTTGAGTTTGACTGTTAAGCCCCCCCCCCCAAAAAAAAAAAAAAAACAACATCGCAACAGAACATTGCTTAGTGACTGTCAACTTAATACCAACAACATTTAAAATCTGTCTGTATTTTTGGACTTTGTGCATCCATTATTTTAGGTTTTTGTCCTGATTTCTTGTGCTAAGAAGATGTTCATCGTGCATACAGCTGCAGTCCTTACATATGGGTTATCCTGCCGTCAGGCGGGTCCTCGGTTGGCCGAATTCCAAAGTCTAGGTCCGGCGTCGGTTGTCGTCACTTCTTCCCTGACGTCAGTGCGACAGGGGTATAAAAGAACCAGCCAACGCCATTTTCTTCAGTCTTTCTTGCCGTGCGGTGCCCGAAGCAGAAGCAGTTCGCAAGTGCCGGTCGGCCAGCTCCTGAGATTACGAAAATTTGGAAACCGAAGTCTTCTTAAAAGCTAAGTACCCCGTTAGGGAAACTTTTCTTGCCTCAGACCGATGTCAGACAAAGTTAATAATTGTATTTCTTGTGGGAAGCAAATACCGCATAAGGATTTCCATTTCCTCTGTATAACTTGTTTAGGCCCTGACCACGAGGTCTCGGCCTGCCGCTTTTGTGCTACATTCAACAAACGCACTATTAAGCATCGGGCGGAGTTCGCCCAGCATTATTTTGGAAAAGCATTTAACTATACTATGTCGTCGGATACTCCGACTCCGGTTTTGTCTAAAAAACGAAAAGACAAGGACCGACACTCGAGGTCCGCGGCCTCTACCGACACCATGCCAAAGCCGGCTACACGTGGTCCGGTTCTCAGTGAGGCGCCTACGCAGCCCCTGCCTACCGACAACCTGCCTTTGACGGTGTCTTTTGTACCCGAGGTCGCAGGCTCCTCGGCCCACACCCCAACTACAGATACCGAAGCCACTGTCTGAGTTGAAACTCAGAGTGTGGACAGGTCCACCTCCACTCAAGGTGTCTTCAGACCTTCCTCTTCTTTTTCTATCAAGGCTTTCACTAAGTCTAAAGCAACCATGCACTCTAAGAGACCAGCTGCACTGGGCCCATCTCCAGGCCCCATGCCTAAGAAACAGATGCTTAAAATGGCTGAGGATTTAATTACTCTTATCAGAGGTTCTCAGCCCCCTCCAGACAAAAGGCGTAGAGTGGAGGAAGATTCCCCCTCCTCTGATCAGGGCTCCATTATTTCAGAGCACTCTGATGATCAGGAACATTCTTACTCCCCTTTTGAAGACTCTGATGTGGAGGAGTCCATTCCTTCTGCATCTCCCCCTGAGGATTACTCATTTGGGGAAACTTTGCATACCTTAAGGGAACACTTCCACTGGGAAGACCAGGATTATTCTGATTCCAAGAAAAGGCTCAGGGAATTTCTTTTGCTTCCTCAGCACAGGCCTTTGGCTATACCTCCTGTCTTGGACATTCTAGATGATGTTTACTCGGAGGCCTGCCTTAACCCGGATTCTCTACCTCCAGCTCCAGTTAAGCCTGACCGGTACTACAGGGTCCCTGACTCGCACCAATTTCTTTACAAGAGCCATGCTGCTGACCCAAAAACCATCTCACAGGGCCCCAAGGGAGTTAAGGCCTCCATTGCTAAAACTTCTTTGCCTTCCGAGAGAGATTCCAGATCCTTAGAAAGGTGGGGAAAAAAGGTATATACCTCTGCTACCTTATCTATGAAGGCCTTAAACTGTCAGTTTCATATGCTAAAATACCAACAGTTTATGTTATCACAATTGAAAAGTAAAATGTCACAACCTGAACAACCAGATTTGAAAGAGTTGCAGGACTTGATACATAGTGCAGAACAAGTGGGTAAGCATACCTTACAATGTGGTTTTGATGCTCTAGAGGCCATATGCAGAGCTGCTGTTACAGGATCAGTCATACGTAGGCATGCCTGGCTTAAGGAACAAGCCTTACCTGATCATGTCAAAGCTAAATTACTAGACGCTCCTCTTCAAAAGGATGTACTATTTGGTTCTAATGCTGAGGAGGTGTTAAGGAAAATGGAGGAAAAGGCTAAATCAATGCAAACTGTGAAAGAATTTCTACAGGTACAACCCCCACGTTTTAGTAGAAATTGGCCTTCCAAAAACTGGTCCTTTCCTGCCACAGACAGACCCCAAAGAGGCAGATACAGGCGCCCGAGGGGCAGAGGACAATCCCAAGGATCGTACAGAGGCAGACAATGGCAAGCTCCTACACAAAGAGGTGGTGAGGACAACTCGCAATCTATCAGAAAGCAAACCCAATGACTTTCCACTTTGCATGCCAACCAGATCTTAAATGGCAGCCCCCTTGGGAGGAAAGCTGGCATTATTTTCAAAAAATTGGCATACTGTCACAAAGGACAAATGGATCCTGGACATTATAAACAGAGGCTACAAATTCCATTTTCACACCCTTCCAAAAATGAGAGGCATGCCAAACCTGCCACACAATCAAAGGACAGAGGCACAAAGGCTAATTACAGATCTCAAAAACATGAAAGCTATTCAAGAGGTACCTACGCACGAACAAGGTCAAGGGTTTTATTCCAGGCTATTTCTGGTGCCAAGGAAGGGAAAAGATTGGAGGCCTATTCTGGATCTATCCATCCTAAACACATTCCTACTCGTACCAAAATTCAAGATGCTCACTCTACAGCAGCTTCTTCCCATGCTGGGCAAGGAGTCTTGGCTGGTAACATTGGACCTCAAGGAGGCATACCTGCATGTCCCAATCAGACAAAATTGCAGAAGATACCTCAGATTTCTTGCAGGTTCAACTCATTATCAATTCTCTGCATTGCCCTTTGGCTTATCTACTGCGCCCAGAGTATTCACGAAATGCCTGGCATCAGTAATTGCCTACTGCAGACTTCAAGGGATACAAATATATCCCTATTTGGACGACTGCCTGATCCAAGCGGACAGCAAACACATCCTTCAGAAACATCTGGCTTATGTAATAATGTTATTAAACTCTCTGGGATACACAGTCAACAAAAAAAAATCAAGACTAATACCCTCTCGGAAGATAAGTTTCCTGGGTGCCAACTTGGACACAAACACCCAGATGGCCTACCTCACGCCAGAAAAGCAAGGGCAACTAATCCAATACTTCAGAACACTAGCAAATTGCACCAGGCTTACTGCAAGGAAAATCCTGCAGGCTCTGGGATTCATGGCATCTTGCATCTTACTAATCCCATGTGCAAAGCTGCATATGAGGAAACTACAATGGTACCTGAAAAACATATGGTCTCAACACAGCCACAGTTTGGAAACAATAATACCACTAATTCCATGTCTGCAAAAGGAATTTCTGTGGTGGGCTCAAGCATGCCAAACAAACACAGGTCTCCCTTTCAGCAAGCCTCAAGCAAATCAAGTCATCACAACAGATGCCTCTGACTACGCCTGGGGGGGCGCACATGACAGATCGGTGCATTCAGGGAAAATGGTCCCAAAAAGAAAAGCACCTTCACATCAATCAAAAAGAAATGCTAGCAGTAATAAATGCTATTATAGCTTTCAAGAACTTTCTAAAACCAGGTCATTTATTGATAAGAACGGACAACACCACAGTTATGTGGTACATAAACAAGCAGTGAGGGACACATTCTTACCCCCTATGCAGACTGGCTATGTCACTTTGGAACACGGCTATGGACTTACAAATGGAACTACAAGCACAGTATTTGCCAGGCAAGGAAAACATGCTGGCAGACAACCTAAGCAGGATTATGACAGATCCACACGAATGGAAGTTGCATCCAAAAGTTTTTACAGAAATAATCCAAGAATGGGGAAGACCAGACATAGATCTATTTGCCTCCCACAAAAATCATCAATTGACAAAATTCTGCTCAAGGATCTTCCATCCAAAGGCCTGGAGAGTGGACGCTCTCTCTTTCAGCTGGACATCAATGACAGTTTATGCCTTTCCACCACTTCCTCTGCTGCCCAAAGTTCTATTGAAGACCAGAGCAGACAGACCAAAGATGATCCTCATTGCTCCGGACTGGCCAAGGCAACACTGGTACCCACTCCTGAGGAGCCTGACTCATTCCCCACCATGGACCCTGCCTCTAATGCCTCTTCTTATGACTCAACACAACTTCAAAACTCTTCACAGTCAGCTAAAAACTCTCAATCTAGCCGCATGGAAGATTCCTTAGCATCACAGCCGGCCCTACTCTCCAAGGAGGTGCAGGATATCATTTTGGAGGCCAGAAGGCCATCAACTAGAAAAGCTTACTCTGCAAAATGGAAACGTTTTTGTGTCTGGAATGAGAAAAAGGGCCAGGACCCTGGAAAACTGAATTTACCACAAATACTACAATATTTGACAGAATTGCTAAGCAGTGGACTTTCTTTCTCCTCCATGAAAATCCATGCCTCAGCCATTTCTGCAGAATACAACACTGATCCACCTTTATTCTCACACCCTCTCTTAAGACAGTTCCTCAGAGGGGTTAAGAATTTGAGACCTCCAAGGAGACAACCAATACCTGCTCGGGATCTTAATTTCATTCTGGAAAAACTAACCCTGCCTCCTTTTGAGCCAGCTGCTTCAGCAGATTTGCAATACTTGTCCTGGAAAACAGCTTTCCTTCTGGCTATCACCTCAGCTCGTAGAGTTTCAGAATTACAGGCTCTCGTGGCTGTCCAGCCTTTTATCATCTTCCATCAGGACAGAGTTTCCTTACGAACCAACCCGTCCTTTATGCCTAAAGTGGTATCCAGGGTAGCTTTAAATCAGGCCATACACTTACCTACCTTTTATCCTAATCCTCAAAACAGAGGGGAGAGATTGCTACATTCATTGGACATCCACAGAAAACTACGTTATTACTTGGACAGAACAAAGCCTTTCAGAAAATCAGAACAGCTCTTTGTGGCCTATGCAGTAGTAGCTCAAGGAAAACCAATTTCCAAACAGACAATTTCAAAATGGATAGCCCACTGCATACGCTTTTGCTATTCCTTTCATGGCAAAACTGTACCTACAGGCATTAGAACTCATTCCACCAGGGCCACAGCCACCTCTGCAGCCTTTCTCAGAGGAGTTCCTACCAAGGATATCTTGGAAGCAGCCACTTGGAGTTCTGTGCATACCTTCTCCAAGCACTACAACTTACCATTATACTCCAAATCTAGAGCAGGCTTTGCCACTGCAGTCTTGCAGGGCATTTTGGCTCCCCCTAATTACATCTAATGCCTACCACCCCTTTCTTAGCTTTGGGATTCTACCCATATGTAAGGACTGCAGCTGTATGCACGATGAACATAGTACAGTTTTGTACCTACCATAAATGTAGATGTTCGAGTGCTAATACAGCTGCAGTCCAGGTTTCCCTCCCTCCTTCCCCTCTAGGGGTATTCTTTTATGGTGTATTTGCTTGCAACTACTGTTTTTTGATTATATTGCATTGCATTATTACCTAATTTTATGTATTGCCTTCCTTCTGGGGGCACCTGACATCTGGGGCAAGAAAAACTGAATAAAAATGGCGTCTGCTGGTTCTTTTATACCCTTGTTGCACTGACGTCAGGGAAGAAGCGACGACAACCGACGCTGGACCTAGACTTTGGAATTCGGCCGACCGAGGACCCGCCTGACGGCAGGATAACCCATATGTAAGGACTGCAGCTGTATTAGCACTCGAACATCTACATTTATGGTAGGTACAAAACTGTACTTTGAGAGGTATGGAAAAGCACTAATTAAGTACGCAGAACTGTTTTCGATTTGCATTTACAACAGTATTGTTCTCGTATACATGTCTTTACACTTCGGGTGTAAAGGCAAGTATGCCATCCAAATCGGGCATTTGTAAAAGAAACGGCTCTGTACAAGTTGCACTTCCCCTAAGTTTTCCATTTATGCAGCATTCATTTTGATGATCTGTTTTGAAGGCTGCTTTACAAAACATAAACCATCCTTGTACAAAGGCAAAATAATCCAGATCTGAACAAATGTGCATAACTGCAGGAGAGCAAAGAGTGAAAACTGCGCAGCGCAAGTTCGGCATGAATGCACTCAGTGTATGTAAAATTATGTGTGCTGTACGGAATTAGTGCAATTCTCTGCCCTGCACCAGCAATTAAAAAAAATTAATAATATATATATATATATATATATATATATATATATATATATATAAATATTTAAATAATGAAAAACTGATGCAATAAAGAAACCTAAAACATTATTGATCCCAAACTGCTGTTCTTCTCAATGTGCATGCTGTTCCCATTCTAAACTGCAGCTGAACAAATCAAAAGCTAGTGCTAAAATGCTAAAACAGCCTAAAACCAAACTGCATGCTGGATTTTTATAGCACAGTTAGGAAAACTCATAAAATAATTAGGTGCAAAAGTACTGAAAATTAACTGCAGATGCCACAATTTTACAGTAGGTTTTAAAGTACAGGATGAGCTTGCAAACACATGTTGTCTGCAAGATTTGGGGCACTAGCAAATAGAACTATTTGGCAGAAAAACAGAAAAGGAAACACAAGCATGTTATTATGTGATGGTTGTTGAAATAGCTAACTGCAACCAATCTCATTATAGCTTTCTTAAAAACTATATCAAAACGTACCTGTAGCAAAAGAAAAAAAAAAAAACTTCACTCAAAAAAAACAACAACAAAAAAAAAAAATGGCGGTTATGTTCCAAATCCCTCAACAAAACAGATTCGTACAGGAACTACACTGAATACAGTAGTTCCAAGCAGCATTCAATTTTTATTGGCCAAAAAAGAGGAAATGAAAACATGTCATGCACAGGTAAAAGTTGGGGGTGTTGCTTGGGCGAAAGGACTGGGGAAGGCAGTTTAGGGGCGGTCCTTGAGCAGCAGCTGAGTAAAAGGTGAAAAATAACACTGGGCGTTATCAAATGATTTGAGTGCCCAAGTACTCTCTACAGCTCTGCAAGACTTTTTTCTGCTTAAAGATGTCTCGCAGTACCGGAGCTGTAAGACTGGTAATGACAAACACAGTCAAAATCACTGTTTACCATAGCACAAGGGTTATGCTATAATGCTAGATTCAAATGATGGGGGGTAGACACTTCGGAAATGCGATACCAAGTGTAGTAGTACGTAGTGCTCCTTTAAAAGAAACAGGCCCAAGCACATGACAGCAACTGTAAACCCTGTAGCTTTCTAGCAAATTCCAGAGTGTGCACAATCTCAGTGAAGTACAAGAGTGAGTCAGCAAACCATGTTTCCTCACCCAGTTTCATAGTCAGCTGTCATAACTGTGGTAGTAATCATGTGTCCAAAATAGAAAAACACTTAGCTTTTGGTCAGCAATGCCACAAATGCAATAAGTGGAATCATTTCAAAAGATTTTGTAAATCAAACAAGGGGCATTCTTTTATTAAGAGAACATTTCAAGAGACAAGTTGAGCAATTAGAAAGCTGTGACCATACTTTTTATGTTGATGGTGTGTCCGTGCTTAATGAAACAGTCAGTCAATGCAATAGATTTATGGGCAAATAAGGAAGTGTTTTGCACTGTTTGGATAAATGGGAAACCCACAGAGCTCAAAGTTGACAGGTTCAAAGTGCAAAGTTATGTCAACAGAAACATTTGCTAGAGTATGTGATGGTGAGAAGCATGATTTGTGATTTGGCAAAATGTGTGAAGCTTGTTGCTTATGGTGGTGAAGAAAGTCAGATGGAAGGTTCAGTAGTGCTCTCATGTTACTCTGCTAGGAACAGCTATGACTTGCAATTTTATGTAGCCAAAACGCACATATAGTCATTATTAGGTCTCTGAGACCGTTTGAAAATGTGACTGCTTTCATTTAACAAAGAACTGCACCATGTAAGCTTAAAAGACCTCTGTTCAAGTTACACCCAGTCTGTTTTTTTTCTACATGTTCTGATCTTTTTGAAGACAAACCAGGAAAACTCCCAGTTGTGCACTCCATGAAGTTAGACCCTGAAGTCAGTCCAGTTGTCAGGCCAGTCCGGAAAGTTCCAATACCTATGCAGAACAGAGTCAAGGCTGATCTAGGTAAAATGGTGCAGCAAGGTGTGATTTGTCCAGTAGCAGAACCTACTGAATGGGTTTCTTCCATGGTTGTTGCTCATAAGAAAAGCTCAGATGATATCAGAACATGTATTGATCCATGAGGTTTGAACAAAACACTAAAAAGAACTTATCATCCAATGCATACAGTCGAATAAATCACTGCTCTTATGCCAAATGCCACTGTTTTTTATGTCTTAGATGCAGAGAGTTCATTTTGGCAAATTTTGCTTGTTCGAAAATCTTCATTGCTAACTACCTTCAGTACTCCTTTTGGCAGGTACAGATTTTTGAGAATGCCATTTGGGATGAATTCTGCCAGTGATGTCTTACAGCATGCAATGGAGCAAATTTTTTCTGGGTATCCATGTGCTATTGTAGTAGATATTCTAGCAGGGTGTAATGGTGATGCTAAGCATGACAGAAACCTCAGGAAAGTTCTGGAAAGAGCAAGTGAAGTGAATCTTAAACTGACTCCTCAGAAGTGCAAGTTCAGGCTACAAGAAGTTACTTATATTGGTCATTTATTTACCAGTTCAGGCTTATGTCAAAGATCCTTCTAAGCAAACAGCAATTCTCCGTATGCCATCTCCAGACAATGTTCCAAGCCCTACAACATTTTCTTGGCATGGTTAGCTACCTAGGCAAGTTCATTCCAGACTTGAGCCAACTTTCAGCACTGCTCGGAGAGTTGACACGCAAAGATGCATCTTGGTCATAGTTAGAACAATATCAGAGAGCATTTGATGTCTCAAAACAGAGAATTGCCCATCCACCAACTTTCAGATACTATATTCACAAACCAGTAAGTATAGTGATGCTTCGAAATTTGGTCTTGGTGCAGCTATTCTTCAAGAGGGTAGACCAGTAGCCTATGCATCCAGAACTCTAACCCAAACCGAAATGCACTATGCACAGATAGAGTTCTTGGCATCTTTGCATGTTCAATTCATGGTAGACCTATCCAGATTAAAATGGATCACCATCCTCTGGTTACTATTTTGAGAAAGCCTATGCATACAACTCCAGCCAGATTGCAACGAATGATTCTCAAATTGCAAAAGTATAATTTCAGTCTTGTCTACACAAAATGCAAACTTCTTTATCTTGCTTAAACTTTATCCAGATTGCCCAGAAATACCACTGAACAATCATGAACATGAGAAACTTGATTTTGAAGTCATGGAAGCGAGAAATTTTTCTTCCACACACCTTGATGAGCTTAGAAGTCATACAGCTACAGATCCAGTTCTTCAAAAGTTTAACCACTTAATCAGTTGAGGATGGCCGTAAAAGCAATCTTGCTTACCAGTAGCAGTGCAGCCTTATTTTCCTTACAGAGATGAGATTTTGTTTGACAATGGTATCATCGCGAAAGGTCCAAAAGTGATTTTCCCAAAGTCCTTGCAACAAAAGTACATTACCATTTTGCATCGTGGCCACCGAGGAACTGATTCTACCAAAAGAAGGGTGAGAGCTAGTATTTTGGCTTTCTATGTTAAAGGATATCATCTTGTTCTGTATGTAATAGTACTAAGCCACACCAACAGAAAGAACCACTTCAGCTAAACCAGTTTCCTGAACTACCTTGGTCGACAGCAGCAACACACATTTTCGAATGGATTGGTCAACATTACTTGGTGTTAGTAGACTCTTATTCAGATTGGTTCAAGATTGACCTACTTCGTAATCTAGCATCTAGTACTGTCGTTAGTAAGTTGAAGCGTCATTTTGCAGTCCATGGTAGTCCACACAAAGTTATTTCTGACAATGGTACATAGTTTACAAGCCAGCAGTTCAAAAGATTTGCTGAAGAGTGGGATTTTACTCGTTACGAGTAGCCCTGAGTACCCGCAGTCAAATGGGTTGGCAGAACGTGCAGTTTAAAGTGCAAAACAATTACTAGAGAAGTTGAAACGAGAAAGCAGCAATGTTTTCTTGAGTCTCTTGAATCCCAGAAATGTTCCTAATGGTAAACATCTTGGTTCACCTGCACTGAGACTTCTGTCGAGACAAACCAGAACCACACTGCCTATTAGTAGTTCATTATTGGTTCCATATGTCAAGAACAAAAGATTAGCGAAAGCCCATCTGTTGAAGTGCTTATCCCAGAAGTCTTAGTCCAGCAAACTGCTCAGCCCATTACAAGAAGGGGAGATAGTGAGGATACAGACGTCCAAAAGTTTTGATTGGCTAGGTGTCGTGAAAAGTGTTTGTCCAGAGCCGAGATTGTACATTGCAGAATTGTAAGGAGCAGAATTTAGGCGGAATTGGAAACATTTTGTACTGGTGTTCGAGCCTGTATTGCAGTATCATACCTGCAAGAAAGACTGCATATCTCAGAGTGAGTTATTCAGTGTTCCAGTTCCAGAGGGCGTTCAAGTAAATATCCCTGTTCCTGAGAAGAATCCTGAAACTCCTGAAGCAAAATGTTCACTGATGACTGTCCCTATTGCCAAAGACAGTTCAGGTTGCATTACCAGGCCATGTTCCAGATACACAGCAACTTGGACATGAATGTTGTGTTTATTTCTTATTGTCTGTACAATTGCATGTTTCTTTTCAAATGTAATTTTATTGTGGGCAATTCATTAAAGAGGGAGGATGTAGATCAATATGTATACAGTATATACCTTTAAGAAGCTTTCCAGGGGCTTGTATAAATACTGAGCACGTGTGAGCCTGACTGCCATTTTGTAGTAAGCTGTTGACATGTAAGCATGCATGTCTGTGTAGTCTGTTAGTTAATCAGTTTATTTATATTTTGTACTGCTGCTATCCATCCTGATGTGTTTCTGTGTAATAAAGCACATAAACGAACTACCCTGCCTGTTCGTCTTCATTTGTTAAACAAGACAAGCAATGAATCTATAGTTTCAATCACTGTGTGCTGTATTAAATATTCACCTTTCAGTTTGTCTCCCAAATCTCATATACTTAAGTTTTTTATGTATTTATCAGCATGTTATTCTCCTGTGTCCACATAGTCAGTTAAGGCGCGTCTGCAAAATAACTTGGCTAATCTGTAACATATGTAATCAGTTTACCCAAATTCAGGTCATCTACATATAGACTGTGGAACAGGGGTGTAGCTAGGATTTTCAAATTTGTACTGACAGCTCTCAAACTGCTACCCCCCTCCCCAGCCAAGCTACGGCCATTCTCGTAATTCACGGTTCGCTCTTTTAGTGTCGATGAAGAGGCATTCGCTGTAATGCCTCTTCAGTAATATAATATAAATTCACTCAAACTCGGTTCCTTGAATGGAAAATTAACCTGAAATGTCAGTTCTTTGAAAAATGCAGCATGGTAGTTGGGCTAGAGACTTTATGCTTTTGTTTTCTGTAACTAAGGTACAGGTTTTGAGCTTGAGTAAATTACTAACCACCTGCTACCACTAACTAGGATGTTTCATTCACACACACCCCTACCTACCTCTTAGTGCAAGAAATATGGACAAAGCCTAAAATAAACAGGGACAGATATTAAATAATGTTCTCGTGAACTTAGAAAGTTGCTAGAATAACAGGATTTGTGCTAGTATGAATTTTTCTAAAGGACATGAAGTCTGAAGCTCAAATGTCTGTCATTATTTAGCAACTTCAGCCTTCAATGATTTTCTAGAAACATCACAAAATTTATGAGGAACAGACAAAAAATATGGGGCAAAAATCTGGACATTCTGCAAAATGTGGACAGTTGAGAGGTATGCTACCTACCACACACACACACACACACACACACACACACACACACACACACACACACACACAAAACCTCTCACAGCAACAAACTCATAAATAAAACTGAGGTAAAGGCCCAAAAATAAGGACATTTTTTTAAATATTGCTCTTATAAACTTAGAAAGATAATAGAATAGTAGTAGGTCTTGCATCAGTACGAATTTTCTGAAAGGTATGAAATCTGAAACTGAAATGTCTGCATTATTTTCTAACTTCAGTCTTTAACAATTTGCCACTAATTTGCCAGAAAACTGCAATTTTATGAAAACGGACCAAAATGTGATGCAAAATATAAAATTGCCAGACAATACAGCTGGGAACCTGGAGGGACACCATTTTAATATGAGCACAGTTAACTTAGAGCAGCTGACAAAATTAGAGAATCTACATGCATTTCTGAAATAAAAGTAATGTATAACTCTGATCATTACAGTTATTTATAAAAGTAAGGTAAACCCTCTATGTTTTCTTCCAAAATTGCTATTTTGTGGAGGGATCATTAGGGGAAGAGCAACATTTTGAGCCAAAATCAGGGACAGTTGAGGTTTGGCTATGCCTAATTCTATAAAGCAATTTATTTGCATGTACCTCTCAACCTGTTAATGCACTAAATCTGGCAAGGCCAAATATATTGAGGGAACATATAAACAGTACTAAAAATTGCTCTTGTATAAACTGGGACAGTTGATAGAACAGGTCTTATTTTAGCATGCATTTTTCTCGAGGTTATAAAGTCTGAAACTAGTGTGTCATTATTTAGTGACTTAATTCCTAAATCATTTGCCAGAAAACCACAAATTGAGGAACAAACCAAAAATAAGAAGCAAAAAGTCTATTCATTCTTTGAAAATCTGGACAGTTGGGAGGTATAGTTCAGCTGGGGCTGTCTAAGTTTGCCGCCCTTCCCCCTCACAAAACCATGGTCGAATGGAGCCTCCCCCTGCAGCCATTCCAATGATCCATTACTTTGCTATTTCACTCCATTTACCATAAACACTAATGTACATACTGATTTACTTCTATGATGATTTGAACTTCATTTGAAAGTTTTATTTTGCATTTTACAGCACAAACACTAAGACATCTGCTAAACAAACTTGGTATTAAAACTTCTCTGCCCTTGAAACAACATTAAAACCCACATTCAAAGAAAAATACATTTTACCCGTGGCAGATAAAAATTAATTCTGGGCTGCTTTTAAATCATAGGCCCCTTGCATATGAAACATACATGTGCTCTTTGATACACCTTCCTATTGCTTTGAACATTTTTCCAGTAAACAATTAAACAAAACTGCCCAATTCAGAACATTTCCATCATAAAAGTCTAGTCAAACTTTTACAGTCCACCATTATCAGTAAATAATATGCACAATCTCTGAAGTAGTAAAAAAAGTCATCTAAATAATTCCACGTTAAATAAATCTAACTAATGAAGAGGTTGCTGCTAGCAATCACCTTTATATTTCATGACTTCACCGAAAAATAAAGTGTCTGATGCCCCTGAGGAATAAATTGCCTAAATTACATTAATAATAAGCTAGTAATATTGCAATAGAAAATGGATGGCAAACTGATAACAGGCTCATAGTTAGTGTCTTAACTTTCAGTACAGCAGCATTCACCCCTTATGGGAGTAGAACCAACAACCTTCTGCATTAAAAGCAAGTACACAACATTTTGTGCTACTAGCAATGTGAGCTGACTTAGCAGAATCAGCACTAAACTTCTCTTCCCCTGCAGCTCTCAGCTCCTTGTAAAATCTACGCAATACTCAACTACATCTCAACTTCGCAGCACAAGAAGTCTGGAAAAAGCCAAATTTATTGGGGTGGGTCAAAAGGGCAAAAAACAGGAACATTGCTTGTATAATCTTGGAAAGCTGCTAGAATAAAATGCTGTGTTACCATCATGCATTTTACTGCCAAGGTCACTGTGCAAAATAGTCAGAACAGCATACCACTATGCCAAATCACCTGCTTTGTGAAAGAGAGGAAGACTGAAACTTAAATGGCTATCATTTAATGAATTCAGTTCTCACCATAGCTGTCAACCTCTTAGCACAAAACACCTGGACAAACCCAGTAATGAGGGAATACAGCCCTCGAACATATTCAGTGAATTCAGTTCTTGCCATGTCAACCTTAGCACAAAAAACCTGGACAAAGCCAATAACTGGGTATTACAGTCCCAAAAATAAGGACACATTTCAAATAGTCATAAACTTAAAAAAATTGCTATAAAAAAGGTTGTGTTAGTATATATTTATTGCTAGAATAAACATTTGTTTTACTATGTCACAAACACAGGGATAAGATGCAGACTCCACACAGTAGCCCCAGCCAAGAATCAAACCAGAAAACCTATAGCTGTGACTTTTATGTTAGATGCATTCGGTATTCACATTCTGGACTTTGTACAACTGAATGTGTTTTAACATGTTTAGAACAACAAGCCTCATGTATAGAGAAGATTTTGTATGAACATTTGAATACTTACAGCTAGCTATATATTTGCAGTTATACAGATTTATACCCAAGGATTTAAATGTAGAAAAGAGAACCCTCCACTACATCTTATTAGTGTTTGCTAACCCTAAGCACGCCCCCAAATGCACCCATAAGCATTACTTAAAAAAAAAAAAAAAAAAAAAAAAAACATTATATCTACACAAGACACCTCAGACACACAGTTCATTCAAACTCAAACTCAAACAAAACAATATACCTCTAACCCCTTACTTATCTCTGACTCTAACCCAACACACAAACAGCCACACAAGCACACCAAAAACCCAGCTCCTTATTTAGGCAGAACTCTAACCCTGACCCATAAACACTTACACATGCTCCCACCACGAGAACCAACCACTTACCTATGTCAACAAAATAAACTTTTGGAATTCTGATCTGTTAGTAAACTGTAACTGCAATTCAGTTCATATTCTTGACAAAATGAACTGTTGACAAAGTGAACAGTGACCACTTATTATTTGATGGTGGGATCGGGATTTTATTCTGAGACTGCATTTGCATTCTCAGTTTGGGTTACATAAAGTGTAGCTTTTAACTCTGTAGTGTTTTAGAAATGTTCACTGCATGTTTTGTGGCTCTTGTAAGTCCCCTTGCCTAAAGGTTGACTGTCCATGCACCTTTAGACTCCTGACTTTGTCTTGCTTATGAAAGTTTGCATATCTTATATGTAAAGGCATCCAACCATTAAATAACAGGAAAGGGAAGAGTTACATTCAGTCATATTTGTGTAAACTGTAGCTTGAGGAGAAAGGTACAGTTTATTCCCAGACTTTTATTTTCTCTTGCTGCAGCGCACTTGCCTCAACATCACATTCAAACACTGAAAATTAGAGAGTATTACGTGTTGGTGAAAGCCTGACAGTTCTGAAGCAGAAACTCAGTTTTTTTTTACCATCTGCGTCTGCAGTGTACGAGTCATACTGAGCTAACTTGAGAGTTTCTTAATCAGGATGAATGCAAGGACAAGAACTTCTGCCATCTCAGCAATGCAGAATGGTGGCACCAGTGATTAATGGAAAGGAAAGTGATGTATGTGTGTGTACTTTGGTTTCAAAAGGAACAAGCATCTTTCATCTTGTAGCTTTTAATGTAGTATATTACATTCAGAGACTAAAATGTTAATCACATTGTTTGCATGACAAATTCATATGCTGCTTTATGTTAAATCTTCCATAGCAGGGATTGTCAGACTGTTCCCTCATCAGTGTCACAGAATAAAGCATTTATTATTATCAGAGAGGAGGTTGCTGGTACAGAGGTGAAGAAGAAAGATGGGTGAGGTGACAACTTGGGTGTTAACTTGCAGGAGAGGAGATTTTACATGGCATTAGGAAGTATAGTTTCTAAGGAAGTGTGATAGATAGTCCAAATTACATTGTTGTGGAGTGAAGTGGAATGTGGGTCTGTGGAATTTATATGGCACCAAGAATAAGGTAGAGAATGAGAATGCCAGCTGTGTAATGGTAGCTGCTTCCACTGAGAGTATGTGATGGTCAAACATTATTTTCCATGGGTCAGTTTGGATTTGTGTGAAGATTCCAGGAACTGCATTGTGATTTTTGGAACCGAGTACCTGAAAGTGTATACTAAATATATATTTAATCCAATGTTGTGGCATCTTACAGCATTCTACGTTTTCCAAGACACAGGCATTTGTGCATAAGTTGCAGGATTCTAGGGACATAGCCCAAACATCAGAAGGGTGTGGGAGGGGGTGAAGATCCCTATAAAAATTCAAAAATGCTTTATTTGCACTGAAACACGTCAAGATCTGCTAGATTTCCTTAGTAATTGTATCTTTTTTGTTGTTGTTTAATTTTTTTAGGACTCACAATTTTGGGTTTTGCACATCCATTAGGGAGCCACTATTTTCTTAAGTTTTTTCCAAGTCAATTAAATTCAGACACAGTTGAAGGTCAGAAATGGCACTATAGTGGCTTTCAAACTCAGTCATTCCTTCCCATTCAAGGCTGAAAGTTCAGTTGGCTTATCTAGTTTAGCTTTTTAACAAAATGAGAAAAGGACAATATACAGATATCTTTTCTGTTTCTCCATGTATCCTATATCTCTCCTGTTTTTCTCTTACACACACTTTTACACACACACACACACACACACACACACACACACACACACACACACACACTCTTCATATTACTCACCAACCCTCGGTTCTTCTAACTAATGTCCTTGAAGCTGCTTCCCTCTCGTACAGCCAACATAATGCTTGAATCCACCTCCCGCTCGCCTCGTACTAATGTCCTTGAAGCTGCTTCGACCTCCTGCTCAATAATGCTTGAATCCAACCCTCGGTTAAATAAAGTCCTTGTTGAAGCTGCTTCGACCTCCCGCTCGTGTACATAATGCTTGAATCCTCCCGCTTGAAAACGTCCGGAAATACATGCACGGTGACCTTCCGACGTCATCGTGTAATAAAGCGCGAAAAAGTGAGGCTTTAAAAAGCTACCCCCCTTCTAAATAAGTTGTACTGAAATCAGTACACTGCGTATGCCTCCCGACGTCCCTGCTGTGGAACACCTCAGATGAAAAAGGTCAAAGATACAATTTAAACAAGTAAGGGCCTAGGACAGAGCCCTGTGGGACACCCTGACTGTAACCAAGAATTTCACCTGTCCAGTTGCTGTATGATACTTGCCATGTCCTCTTTGTAAGCTATGTGTCTTATCCATGTCTTGTCAACAGTACATCAATACCTAGTTCTAATTTATTGATTAGTGTTTTGTGTATGACCCTGTCAAATGTTGAAGTGAAATCTATATAAATTATATCAAAGTACAATTTTTCATTCATAGCTGTTATTATATCGTTATAGAACATCATGTTACAAGTGTTAGATCTATTTTCAACACATGCAATGCTAATATTTGATTTCAAGTCCCAACCTTTCCAATTCTGACAATGACTTACCCATATTACCTTCTCCATTATTTTCCATAACATGAAAGTAGACTTAAGGATCAGTGGGGTTGTCCTAGTATCCTTTCCCTTAAAGACAAGTTTAATAAGTGCATGTCTCCAATCTTGAGGAATCTCCCCATATTTATCTGACCTAGTAATGGTACTGTAAGTTCTGGCTGAAGTGTTCTCAGATCATTACTAATTTTGTCTCCTCCCTGTGCTTTGTTTGGATACAGTTTACGCTGTTCTTTTTCAATATAATCTAATTTGATTCCAGTATCTGAGGTTACCTGGATGCCACTAAGATGACTTATTCCCTTTGTGGAGCTGAAGTGTTTTGTATAAAATTTGTAAATATATCTATAATCTGTTGTGTCTGAGAATAACTTTTAGAGTCTGCACATAGTTTATCAATTTGTATGTCTTTACTCCTTCCACATCTTGTGCATCTGTAAAAAGATGAACTATTATGCTCTATGTCTTGATATCTTGACACTCTTACACTGTTTAATTTGTTTATCCAGCTCGTTTATTTCAGTTTTCAAAATTGTAGTTCAACCTGTCTTTCATTTCTTATATTTTTTGTTTCTCACCTTAATCAGGCATCTTGTTTTTATGGATTTTTATTCCCCTGACATTGCGTGCCTAGATCCTGATAAACATTTTTTTTTTTTTTTTGCATTTAAACAATTTCTCTTTCAAAACTTTCCACATTCCATCTGCAATTTTTCCGCTGAACCCATCAGTCCAGTTAGTTTTACATAGTGACTGTTTTGCTTTCTAATAATCTGTAATGAATCTTTTGTGCATTGGTTTAGATTTCAGTTTGACAGAATTATCTAGCAACAAATTAACCTTTATAACCTCATGATCACTGCACATCCACTGTGGTAAAACTTGACTTGAAGTAACAGTAGTTTCTTCAGGTACACAAACAATGTCTAATATCTTCTGTTCCCTGGTGTTTTTTTTTTTTTAACAATCTGAAGTATTGTTGTTTCTTGACATACGTTGTGAATACTTTCCTTATTAATGTTGCTGAATCAGTATTATTCCAGTCTGTTTCTGGTAAATTTAAGTCTCTAGCTAATATTATTCTTCCCTCCTGTATTTCCTGTAAGAAATGTGTGAATTCCACTAGGTCATCAGCACTGATAGTGGTGGTCTATACACTCCAACAATTGTTATATGTTCAGTGTTGTCTTTATTGTCACAGTTATACAGTCTATAGTATTGGTGTTATCATTGAACGTGTAATAATCACAGGTCTTATCTTTAATCCCTATTATAACACCTGTTATAAGCTGACAGAACTGGTTTCCAGTCATTGTTCTTTAACCATGTTTCACAAACAGTAACAACATCAGTCTTGTGGAAACATAGCACATTTTCCAAAAAAAAAAAAAAAAAAAACTATTATTAATGCTCCTGGCCTTCACCACCACCAGAGAGACGCATCAATCTGTGAACTGTTAAATTTTTGACCTGGCAAAAATCCTGCCTAGTGTTTGTCAAATATTGCAAAATATTTGCTGCAGAAATTCTGTTTCCTGATCTTGGAAAACGCATGCCATCCTGTCTGAACACGTGTGCCCCAAACTAGGCTTGGATGCTCTACACATTTCCATTATTTAAAACGGGACATTTTTTCCATGTAGGTATTTACCCCAAAAATTGTCTCACCTATTATGACCAAGTAGATATGACCGATATCCTTGCTACCAAATTTAGTGCCATCTTCACCCCTGAGACTTCTGTCTGAACTGCGTGAATCCCTTACTCCTCCAATTAACTCTAAAGATCATTTACTGAAGGTGCTGACCAAGGCCAAAAATGTTAAATCCATGGGACCTGGCAGTATAACCTGTTGCTTAATTAGTAACGCTACACATGCCCATGTAGATCCACTCCTTATACTGTTTAACCTAGGTTTAGTGATTGTTTTTGTAAGTGGCGAGTGGCACACTGCAGTGGTGATGCCCCTGCATAAGGGTGGCGCACATTTGACCCAGGTAATTACAGTTCTATCAACCTTACAAGCCTCATCTTCAAAGCCATGGAACATAAGATAACTGACCTCAAACTATGATATCACAAATATTAGACTTGACTGCCAACAAGTTTGGTTTTGTGAAGGGTAGGTCATGTCTACTGAATATAGTAAACTTCTTTGAAAGTTGCAGAATCTGTAGACAGTGGTCATGTGGTACATCATGAGCTGGCCAGGGTCTTTAATACTGTTCCTCATGTTGGCATTATGCAGTAGGTAAATGCTTTAAACACTGATCCATAAGTGGTAAGATGCATAGCAAATTGCCCAAAACACAGTCCATGTTACAGGTGCCTCATTCGAAAGTAAGAACGTGACTAGCAGTGTCTCTCGGGGATCAGTGCTGGAACCTCTAGTTTTTGGCATTTATGTCTCAGCTCTCCAAGCAGAGAGCTGAGACCTTAGGCTAATAAAGTTTGCAGATAACTGAACACTGGTGGTGGTTAAGACACCCTCTGACACGCACAGACCCTCCAGAATGACCTCTGCCTAGTAAACACGTGGTGTACTAAAAATGGGCTCAAATTAAATGCGAAAAAGTGTAGTACTGTCACTTTTGGTAGACAACTCCTTCCCTCATCATATTGTATAAGCAACTCACCAGTACAATGTGGAAATGTAATCAAGGACACAGGAACTTTGGTTGATAGTCAGAAAATTGTTTTCTTTAGCACAGCTAATTGCCAAAGAAATGTCATAAAGGTTTAGAAGGGTGATCACTTCCATATACTCAGCATTGATCAGATCAATTATCTAGTACAATGTAGCTCTTTAACATATTAGACCCCAAACATTCCCAGTCAAAAAGATCAAGGGTCTAAGTCCTCGAGGTATCAAGAGGTGCTGGAAACTATCCCTTCATTCAATGTCTTACAGACTTTTGAAAGGAGATCTCTGTCTCACATAATGGGCCATAGGTGACCCAGTTGTTCTGGAACTCCTTTTGTTCATCATATTGATCACCACTGCAGTAGCCTTAGCTATATGTGTATATCCTGCCATGGATATAACAGCCGGCCAGCTTATGGATACCTTCCACACACCTAAACTGTGAAGCAGCTTGAGCTGAGCTGAGCTGACCAGAAGATAAGTTTGGACATCAAGACCTTCAGAGCTGCACTGCTGCCAGAGAGTATGTTCCTCTGAGGCTTCTGAGGACAAACGATTGGCTTGTGCTGTTCCTTTGCTGGGCAGATAAGTTCCCTTTTGGGGGAAAAACTTGCATTCAGTTGTTTTGTTGATTTATTAATATTTTTCTCATCAGAAAAGGTATTTTAAATCTAGGAGGTTGTGTTTTTACAGACTATTATGAGACTATATTGTACTTTTAAGCCAGAGAGCTATTTTTCCCTGTCAGTTTAAAAGTTGTTCTAAATATTTAAAAGCAATTTTTATGCAGAGAAATTGTGTTTGTTTTACTTTTGGGGGCTGGCAAAGAGTTTAAGTACTTTTTACTATGTGTTTGTGTAAAACAATAAAAAAAAGTGACTTTTCAAAACTTTACATTTTTACTGGCCGTTGTTTTTGTTTTCTCCCAGAAGACAACAGTTTTTGCTTGACCAATAAACAAATTGTTGGTCCCATGGTTAGTCCTTCTTGCAGCCACAAAAGGGAAAGTTAATAAATCAGCCTCTGCTGCCTCATCTGCATGCGGGTGACTCTGCTGTGGCCATTTGTTGTACTTTACACCACAAATCTTTTCCACGGATCCCTTTGTTGTAGCACCTACAGTCACTATGGACTGGGGAAGTTATCCACATCCTCTACAGCTGTTGGAATCCCCTCAGTGAGCAAGGGAAAACCACTCTTGTTGGTCCAGGGAGGGAAAACAGGGAAGGCACCCCTGTTTTGTCATAATGTTGTACCCATCACTGGGGAAGATGCTGCTACCATTTATAACACTGTTGGCCCCATCTTTGTGGTGAAAAAGAAGCAGAAAACTCAACAAGTATCTACTGTTCTTCAAATTTCCTTGTGCAGGAGTTGTTTACTGGGTGTGGATAAGGGTTTTATTCGGGCTTTTGTTCCTTATTTATTCCTTTCTGGTAAAAGAAAGAAATATACCTGTTTTCTTAAGAGTTTCAATATTCTGAATCTGCAAAGGAATATGAAAGGGCAGATACAGGTTTACTTCTCAGTTTTCTGACTCGACTCAGAGTAGAGCTGTGTTTCTGATTCTTGCTTTGGGGTTCTTCTCTCCTTGAGACTATTTCCAAAATGTGCCAGTGTTTTCAGTATTAATATACAGAGGTTTCTCAGTCCCAGAGAAAACTTTCCAAGCTGTTGCAGAAGTAACTTCCTGAACCTTCACTAATTCCTACAGTTCTGTCAGCTTTGGAGGATGTGTGTGCCTCTGCCTATAATTTTCCTGTTAGCCAACCTGCTTTCCCTAAAGAGCAGATAGAATGTATAAGATGTTCATCGTGTTTCACTGTTGCAGTCATTACACTTGGGTTATCCTGCTGGCAGGCTACCCGCAGTCGGCCTGAATTCCAAAGTCCTGGTCCGGTGTCGGTTGCTGTCGCCTCTTCCCTGATGTCGGTGCGCCAGGGGTATAAAAGATGCAGCCGACGCCATTTTCTCCAGTCTTTCTTACCGCGCGGTGCCTGAAGCAAAAGCAGTTCGCAAGTGCCAGTCGGCCGACTCCTGAGATTTTCGAAATCGAATTTCAGATCCGAAGTCTTCATTAAAGCTAAGTACCCTGATGGGGAAACTTTTTTCTTGCTCCAGACAGATGTCAGAAAAAGTTAACAATTGTATTTCTTGTGGGAAGCAAATACTTCATAAGGATTTTCATTCTTGCTGTATTCCTTGCCTAGGCCCTGACCACGACATTGCTAGCTGTCGGTTTTGTGCTAGATTTATCCAATGCACTATTAAGCGTCAGTACGATTTTGCCTTTCATTACTTTGGCCGAAGATTTAATTATATAATGCTATCGGAACAGCCGACGACTGGAGTATATAAAAAGTGCAAGGAAAAGGACAGGCATCCGAGGTCCAAAACCGACGACGAGGCCTCCGCTAGGCCAGTCGCCGGTTCTCAGTTTGGCACTTTCGCAGCCCCTGAATCCTGCTACCTCAGAGCCACAGGCCGCTTTCAACTCCCACGTGGAGACAACTAGGCCTCTGGATACTCAAGGTATTGGACACCCGGAAACTATTCCCTCAGATGGGTCTGGAGCCGCTGACCAGGCATCGGCTTCTGAGGGTGTTTTCAGACCTATACAGTTATATGTCAAGCCAACCTCTGCTTTCAAGGCAAACAACAGAAGAATTCTCCTACAAAGAGATGCCTTAAAGAATGCCTAAGAAACAGATGCTTAAAATGGGAAAACTTCAATTACTTTGATCAGGGGTTCTAACTTCCAGAGACACAGGCAAGATGGAGAGAATGGAGGTTTCCACTCTTCTTGACTCCTCTTCAGATCATTCCTACTCTCACTCTCCCTCCCTCTTTCTCCTCCTCCGAAGAATCTATTCCCTTTCCCCTTCCTCCTGCCTCTATTCTGGAACATCTTTTTGGGCATACCCTGAGAGGGAGCATTTTCACTGGGAGAGCAAGATTACTCAGAATCTAAAGAAAAAGACCCAGAGGCTTTTATTTTACTACCTCAGCACAGACCTCTTGCTATTCCACCTGTTCTAGACATTAGATGGTACTTTCGATCAGCCCCTGACTCCTGACTACCTCAGCACAGACCTCTTCTATTCCACCTGTTGAGCCAGACAGATACTACAGGGTTCCAGATTCTCATAAATTTATATATAAAAACCCTGCTGCTGACCCAGAAACTATATCTCAAAGGGGTCAAGGCTTCCACTGCAAAAAACCCTGTCCCCTCTGATAGGGATTTTAGGGCACTGGACAGATGGGAGAAAAAAGTTTACACTTCTGCTACTTTGGCTGTAAGGGCTTTAAATTGTCAGTTTCATATGCTTAAATATCAGTAGTACTTAATGTCAATGTCACTGCTAAAACAGAAAATGTTGACAAATTCTGAATGTTCTGAAAACAAGGAAATGCAGGATTTATTGCATGCAGCTGAACAAGTGCGAAAGCATACTTTGCAGTGTGGTTTTGATTCACTGGAGGCCTCTTGCAAGGGCCACTGTTACAGGTTTTGTCATTAGAAGGCATGCTTGGTTAAAGGAACAGAATCTGCCTGATCATGTTAAAGCAAAATTATTGGATGCTCCATTACAGTATGATACTTTGTTTGTTGTTAAGGCAGAAGAGGTGTTGAAGAAAATGGAGGATAAAGCAAAATCTATGCAGACAGTTAAGGATTTCTTACAGGTGCAGCCACCCAGATTTAGCAGGAACTGGCCTTCTAAGAACTGGTCCTTTCCAGTGTCAGACAGGCCACAAAGAGGCAGATACAGACGCCCTAGAGGTAGATCTCCACCCCAAGGCTCGTACAGGCCTAAACAATGGGGTGTTTCTACCTCCAAAAGTGGAGAAGACAAATCACAGCCATATAGGAAACAGTCCCAATGACTTTCCTCTGCCAATGCCAAGCACTTATCTTTTGGCAGCACCCTTAGGGGGAAAACTAGCACTTTTTTCACAAAATTGGCACATGATCACCCAGGACAAATGGGTCTTGAATATAGTGTCTCAGGGCTACAGGTTCCACTTTCACACACTTCCAAAGACAAAAGGTATGCCACACCTGCCACACAATCAATGGGCAGAGGCACAAAAGCAAGTTTCATCCCTCATGGACATGAAGGCTATTCAGCGAGTGCCACAGCAAGAGCAGGGACAAGGATTTTACTCAAGACTTTTCTTGGTACTCAGAAAGGACAAAGCCTGGAGACCAGTACTGGACCTGTCTATTCTAAACACTTTTCTGGACGTTCCAAAATTCAAAATGTTGACTCTGCAGCAGCTTCTGCCCATGCTGTGCAAGAAGGCTTAGCTTGTAACTTTGGACCTCAAAGAGGCATACCTGCATGTCCCAATCAGGCAATCTTGCAGACGATACCTCAGATTCATAGCTGGCTCAATGCACTACCAATTCTCTGCACTGCCCTTTGGCTTATCTACTGCTCCCAGGGTCTTCACAAAATGCCTGGCACCAGTAATTACATTTTGCAGACAAAGAGGAATCCAGATATATCCTTACTTGGATGACTGCCTTATTCAAGCAGAGAGGACAAGAGAAGCCAAAAGTGATACTGATTGCCTCAGACTGGCCACGCCAGCACTGGTATCCAATCCTAAAGAGCTTGTCTCAAGGCCCAGCCTGGACATTACCTCAAATTCCTCATTTACTGACCCAACAAAACAATCAGATCCTGCACAGCCAACTCAGAACCCTAAATCTGGCTGCATAGTGGATAATATAACCATTCAGAACACACCTCTCTCTAAAGCAGTTATGGGTGTTATTTTGGAGGCCAGGAGGCCCAGCACCAGAAAATCTTATGCAGGAAAATGGAAGAGATTCTGTGCTTGGAACCAGGCACAAGGAATTGACGCGCTTGTACCAAATATTCCTCAGATTTTACAATACCTAACTGAGATGCTGGACAAAGGCCTATCATTCTCATCAATTAAGATCCATGCCTCTGCTCATTACAATACGGACCCACCTATTTTTTCACATCCACTGCTAAGGCAGTACCTCAGAGGGGCCAAAAACATAAGACCTCCAAGGAGAGCACCAATACCTGCATGGGACCTCAATTTTGTCTTTGAAAAGCTCACACTGCCTCCTTTTGAGCCAGCCAATACAGCTGAGATAAAATACTTATGGAAAACAGCTCTGCTCCTAGCAGTAACTTCAGCAAGAAGAGTCTCAGTGTTACAGGCACCAATGACTTTGGAACCTTTTATTATTTTCCACCTGGACAGGGTTTCTCTAAGGGCAAACCCAACATTTATGCCTAAGGTAGTGTCCAGTGTGGCTCTTAACCAAACCATTCATTTGCCTACCTTTTATCCAAACTCACAGAATAAAGGGGAGTGATTCCTGCATTCTTTGGACATACACAGACAACTATGCCTCTACTTGGACAGAACTAAAGCTTTCAGAAAGACTGAGCAACTCATAGTGGCATATGCTGCAGGATCGCAAGGAAAAGCTATTTCAAAACAGACTATTTCAAAATGGATAGGCCACTGCATTTGTTTCTGCTATTCACAACATGGCAAATCAGTGCCTAAGGGCATTAGGCCACATTCTACCAGGGCAGCAGCCACTTCAGTAGCCTTTCTTAGGGGAGTACCAACCAAGGATATTTTGGAGGCTGCAACTTGGACTTCAGTGCACACTTTTACAAAGCACTGCCACTTACCTCTTTACTCTAAATCTAGAGTAGGCTTTGCCACTGCAGTTCTGCAGGGCCTCATAGCCACTCCTAATTCTGTTTAGGCCCAGCCTCCCAACCTCAGCTTTGGGATTAAACCCAAGTGTAATGACTGCAACATTGAAACACGATGAACATAGTACAGTTGTGTACCTACCATAAATGTAGATGTTCGAGTGTATTCACTGTTGCAGTCCAGGTTACCCTCCCACCATCCCCCTTTCATTGCTGGGACTTATCTGTACTTCTCTATTCTATGCAACCTATGTGGTGTATTTGCTTGTAGATAAAGGTAATGTTTATATTAGTGCATGCTTTTTTATGAGCAGAATTTTTAGCCTAACCTTTTGGGGGCACCTGACATCTGGGGCAAGAAAAACTGAAGAAAATGGCGTTGGCTGCATCTTTTATACCCCTTGCGCACTGACGTCAGGGAAGAGGCAACAGCAACCGGCGCCGGACCAGGACTTTGGAATTCAGGCCGACTGCGGGTAGCCTGCCAGCAGGATAACCCAAGTGTAATGACTGCAACAGTGAATACACTCGAACATCTACATTTATGGTAGGTACACAACTGTACTTTCCTCAGTCTCTCTAAGTTTTTATACACTCTTCTCAAACCTGACCCCTGCAGCTATAGCTTTAGCTAATCCTGCTGCTGCTAAAGAGTTAATTCCTCTTCTCCTTTTTTTGAAATGGAGGGGAAGATTTTTGATGTGTACAGGAAAATAGGGTATAGTTTTATGACTTTGATTTTCAGAATTTTGAATTGTCAGGCTCACATGCTAATGTTTTTTTTTCTGACTAATTGTGACAGTATGAGGAATGTTTGATCTGCAGTTTCTTCTTGTGTGGGAAACTCTGCTTTGCATTTATTTAGTTTCTTCTATTGTAGTAGTCCCTGCTCTCTGATATTTCTTCCAGGGCTGTGGCCTTTGGTTCTGGTTTTAGGAAGTTTACCTGATTGCATTCGTTGAATATTCCAAGAGGATGTGAATTATGAGATTGTATTTTCTGTTTTGGGTAGAGATTCATTTTTTTTTGGTTCCTTTGCTGCAAAAGTAATTAAAAAGTGTGTTGAAAGGGAAAATGTAAATCAGGGAATCCCTAACATTTTTCTGGCTTCCTTTTTCAAAATTTCTAAGGGATTCATTAACTCTTCATCCAGTTTTGGCATAATAGCAAATGCTCCAAAAATAATTAAGGAACCCCCAAAATAAGGACAGTCCAATTTGTCAGTTTGACTGTTCAAAAGATTTTCCTTCCCATTCTCACCCTGACCGTCTTTTTTCCCTTCCAGAAAGTCTGAATCTCCACTTTTTCTTTGGCAGCAGGTCATTTCAGACAAAGTGGTTCTGAAGATCTTTCACCATGGTTATAGATGGCAGTGAGAGGATATTCTTCTTTGTCAGGGGGTTATTCCTCATCAACCAGATCAGACACTTTTATTTCTACCTGTCTCTCATTATATGCCATTCCACAGAATGTTAGAACTGCTTCCTGCTTCTGAATTTGGGAAAGGTTTTTGCTCAGGGATGTTTTTAGTGGCAAAAAAAAGATGTTTATAGACCAGTTCTCGATCTTTATTTGATCTTAGACCTGTTTGTGATAGTGCCTAACTTCAAAGTCTGTTACCTGTTCTTCCTGGTAATTCTACATTTAAAAGATGCTTATCACATTACTCTTCATCCAGACTTCAGGCTTTTTCTTAAGGTTTGTGTGTCTGTATCACTTATTAGTTCTGTGCTTTACCCTTTGGACTATCCACTGTACCAGTAGTGTTCACCAAGTAGCTAGCTCTAGTTATGGCTCATTGTAGACTACAGGGTATATCTTTTTTATATTTGGATGACTTGATTATTTTTGTAGAGTCTTTTTCCAAGTGTCTGGAATGTCTCACTTGGGTGAGAGATCTTTTACATGAGCTGGGATTCATAGATAACATTCAGAAGTATTTTTTGACTCCTTCACACAGAATTGTGGCCTGGGGTGTCAGCTGCACTGTTCAACTGAAAGAGCTTTTCTACCACAGGATAAAACAGTTCTGTATATATAGCCGGCCTTAGGCATAGGCCAACTAGGCGGCAACCTAGGGTGCCACTCTAGCAGGGGCACTTTTCCAATATTTATTTGGTGCAGGAAGGCCAGGATGTGGGCGCTGGATGGTATAGTAGGGGGCGCCATGGAGCCCTTTTGCCTAGGGCGCCAGTTGACCTAAGGCTGCTCCTGTCTGTATATATAGATCTATTTGTAAGGTTTTCCACTCAGACTTTGGTCACTGTGAGGGAATACCTCAGAATTTTGGGTCTCATGGCACCTGAGATTCTCATGATAACCTAGCAAGATTCCACATGAGAAAGATACAATGGTATCTTAAGCCTCTTTGGTTTCAGCGTCAACATCACTTGTCTTTCCTGTCCCCAGTGCTGGGGTTTGTCAGTAATCAAAACAAAGGAAAAAAACTACTTGGTGTGGAGACAGCAAATATCTTTAAATTTGGGTCTCCCACTATCCCTTCCTGTTGCAAAGTTGTTACAGACACCTCAGACTTTGCTTGGGGAGCAGTTTCAGTAGGGGTAATTGTGCAAGGTGTGAGAGGCACTTAGGAGAGATACAAGTACTTAAATATTAAAGAGGTGCTTGCCCTGATGAAGGCACTGAACTCTGTGAAATATGTTTGGACTCCAAGGTCTCATCAGGTTGTTTCAGACAATACTACAACCATGTGGTACGTCTTCAATGGGGGCAACCAGGTCATGTCACATTTTGCACACTAGCCATGTTAGCTTGGGGATATATAGCTTCACAGGACAATCTAACTCTACAGGCACCCTATGTTCCTTCAGAGCAAAATTGTGTAGCAAACAAGCTGAACAGGACAGATGAACACACAAACTAGGGTTTTTTCCAAGATATGATACATTTCTGAGGAGTTCCTGTAGACTTTGTAGAGGACCCAGTTGCCTCCTTTCTAAATAATCAGCTGGCAAGTTTCTGCTCCAGGACTCCATGCATGAAGGCTTGGAAGACAGATGCTTTTTTCTTGTACTTTGACAGGAATGTTCCTGTATGCTTTTCCACCATTTCTATAGATATCCAGAGTACTTCTGAAGATTTGGAAGGAATCCCCCAAGATCATTGTGGTGACGCCCTTTCTGGCCCAAGCAACAGTAGGTACTCTCTTCTTTTGGAAATGGAACACAGCGATCCATGACGGATAGTATTTTTATTCTTACAGTCACTGTTCTCTACATACTCCATTGACTTCTTCCTCGTATACGTTGCCTTTTCAGCTGCTCACACTGTGCTCTTCCAGGATCTCAACCTCAGTGCTACTTCTTCTTCCTCCTCTACCTCTCATCCGCACTTAACTATATCTGTATCCAGTGAACAACTTGTACCTTTGAAATTAAATCTACAGTCCTAACTTCAATATCGTTGTTTGCTACTACTTTTATTACTGCAGTGATGTGTGCACTATAACTACCACTGTCATATACAGCCTGTAACTATTTATTTTTACTTCAGCTGTATAAAATTATATCATTGTCTGTTTGCATTACATATCTTTTGACCTGGGCTGAACCAGAAAAGGGTTCACTGGGGTCAGTGTACTAGCCCTGTTAACCAGTAAAATGAAATGAAATAAAATAAGATACTAACTCGTACCACACCAACAGTTTTCATCAGGTTGAATGAGTATTGAACAGGTTCATTTCCCTGCATCCTCCACATTACAGTGATAATGGTGCATCAAAAGCACATTACAGTGATAATGGTGCATCAAAAGCACATTACAGTGATAATGGTGCATGAAAAGCACATTACAGTGATAATGGTGCATCAAAAGCACATTACAGTGATAATGGTGCATCAAAAGTCTGAGTTGGTATCTTGGGGTGTAAATAACACATTTAAACTTATGCCGTCAGTCAGCATGACATACCATGGCTTAGCTGATTGCATGGATTATCTGATGTGCAGTACAGTGGCATTTATTTATGAAGTGGATATACATAAGTATCCGTGTGTGTGTATATATATATATATATATATATATATATATATATATATATATATAATTGGTGTTGTATGCTCAAGGTCCCAAAGTGCGATCCTTGGAAGTGGGAAAGCTTAAGTGAGATAAAAGGGAGATATGTACTAATTCTGGAATTGATGTTTCTCAGAGAATTTCCTTCTCCAAGACACAGTAGTTTAAATGTAGGAGTATTGGGGTTGTGGGATACAACCCTTCCCAGTCAGGAGTTACAAAGGGCTTGCCTTCTTGCAAAAAAAATCTTTTAATTTGTCCCAGGAAGTTTAACACTATGCTGCTGTTTGAAGAATGCCCTAATGGTTTGTTGCATTATGGAGTCTCAGTCTTCCAATAGTTTGCCGCATGCAGCTTTTTGTGCTCTGCAGTGTTGTTTTTTTAAGGGGCTTTAGTATATTGCCCATATAGGGAGTAGTAGGACACTGTAATCAGGACTAGTAGAAAACGAGGAGAAGTTTATCCATAGTTTGGGACCATAAAGATATGATTCAGTAGTTTGCCCATTCATGGAGTTTCATAGGTTCTACATTAAATTACCAAGCCCTTGGCTAATGGTCTTAAAGAAGCTCAAAAATAGTCATTCATTTTTTTTTTTTTGCAAATTAGAGCACTAGCCTGCTAGATTTGTTTTAACATACCAAAAAAAAGGCAATAGTGGTCTTTTATCTGTCATTAGAATAGCCTGAATGGGCTACTTCATTCTGGACCATCAGGCCAAGAAACAATATTCAGCTTTATCCAAATTGGGGTCCCATTAAGATTAGATATCCGAAAACAAAATTGAGTCATAAGGTTATCACAAAGAAAAGTTGTTTGAAGGGACAGCACCTGTAAAGCTAATAACTGCAGAAGTAGGAAGTTTAAGTATTGAACTTCAGACAGAGGCATTGCTGCTTTTAGTTTTCCTGCCAAAGTGGTCAGCCAGAAGTATTAAGTGGCTAAAGTGTAACCCTAGCAAAAGAAGACTTTCCCATCCACTCATCAAGATTTTTCTTGAAGAGTGCTAATGAGGAACTTTGCTTGACATAGATGGGTAGCTTGTTCCAGAGTATGGGAAGTCACTGGGACAGGAATATATTCCTCCAGCATGTCCTGTTTATTGTGGTGACAAGGTTTAGGTCCCTAGAGCGTATAGCTCAGAGGGATTGGGATTTCTTTAGGTATAGCATTTCCAACAGCTCTTGGTTTGACATGGCTTTATATGTTAGGCAGAGATCACCTCAGAGTAGGCGATATGCTACAGAGTAAAGCTGGAGTTTTTTGAGACTGTCAGTGTAGGGCATCTGTTTGAGGCCAGTAATCTTCTTTGTGAGGTATTTCTGTGGCCTTTCCAGTTGATGCAGATGTCTTGTGAGGTACATTCCAAAAGGGGTGTTGTACTCTAAAATGGGTCTAATGAGTGTCGGGTAGATGGAAACAATGACCTCTTTGTTCCTGGATGAGAACCCTTTTGTGATGAGGTGTGCCACGTAGAAGGACTTCCTGATTACTGTGGTAATGTGATTATCAGAGGAGAGACTACTGTCCACCTGGGTCCCAAGGTCTCATCACACATTCGGTGTTAAGTAGACTGCTGCCTATGTGGTAGTTCATGGGTGCAGAGTTTTTACCAAAGAGGATGACAGTGCACTTTTTGGCATTGAGCTTGAGGCCATGGCTCTGACACCAGGCATCTGTCTCAACGAGGCCCTTCTGTAGGATGTCCACATCATTTGGGGACTCTACTATGGCTCCTAGTTTATAGTCATCTGCGAACTTGGTTAGCCAGAGGCCTTCTGTGTTACCTGTACTTCAGAGAAGTAGATACCAAAAAGGAGAGGTCCCAGGACTGAACCCTGTGGTACTCCACTTGTCACTGGTTTGAAGTCCGATTTGGAGTCTGCAACTTTTACAATGTGAGTTCTGTCAGTGAGCCATTTGGCACCCCATCTTGTGATGTAGGGATTAATACCTACTTTAGTGAGTTTAGCTATAATTCCAGAATGGGGGATGGTGTCAAAAGCCTTGGCGAGCTCAAGATAGGCTGTGTGAACCACCTTACTCTTGTCTTGTTCGAAGATTACGGAGTGTAAGCACAGTCACGTAACTTCTGTACTTAGACAGCTTCCTGCATTTGACATACCATATCCTTACTGAGCTAGAAATCCATTTCATACTTCAGTGAAACTGTATAAAGAACATCTGTAAAGTAAAATAATGCGAAGGTGGACATTTTTATTTGCAGAAGAAATATGCTTATTTGAAGTGGAATGTACCAGTTATCAGTTTTGGGAAAAAAAAAATAAAGACAGAAATCTGTCAGTAAAAAGTAACCCATCATACGTTAGACGACCTGAGTTCGATTAGTGGCTCAGGCATTTAAATGGACGGATGGGGAGGGTAAGAATGAGAGCCACCTCCTGCTCACCCTTCCTTGGAGATAACTACTGTGCTGACCCCTAGTGGTTAAGTCAGGAATATAAGGATGCATCCATGGCAAGTGTGGAAAGCATGTGCTGCACAAGTCCCATAGGATCTTAGCATTACATGGAGATTTCTCTTTGCTGCAGGAAGGATTTAAGTCAGGGATCCACATCATAACACATGATGGCATGTTGATGTTGCCTGGTTCCTACCTTTGACAGGACAACAAATTGGATGAAAAACTGTTGTCCCAGCCAGGAAGTGAATGAGCTATAAGGCTGTCACTGTGGCAGGAGCAAAATACTAGCTAGTTATTGTCACAGGACAAAGGAATTGATAGGTTGATAGGGTACTAGGGACGGAGAACTGAAGAGAAAGGTGAGATGGTGCTAAAAATTCAGAGGTGGTACTAGCTAGCTATTGTCACAGGATAAAGGAATTAATACGTTGATAGGATACTAGGAAGGGAGAACTGAAGAGAAAGGTGAGGTGCTAAAAAAGCATCATAGGTTCATAGGTTCATACTAGGCTATCTGCCCTAGGGCATTTATAAGCCTAGCCAGAGTGTGTTTGGCTTTCGCCACCCATTTTAAATTAATTTTGCTATGCCTTTTTTTGAGGTTAGTATACTGTGCCTCTGTCTAACAGTGACACAGAAGTGATAGCCGGGGTAAACCTACGATCTCCCATCCACTCATCAAGATTCCTCTTGAAGAGAGTCAATGTGGGACTCTGCCTAACCTGGACTGGGATTTTATTCCAGAGTGAAGGGAGCCTCTGAGTTATGAATCTGTCCCTCCAGCATGTCCTATTTATTTGTGCTGAGGTTCAAGTCTCTCGAGCGCGTAGCTCGATGGGATTTGGATTTTCTGAGGTGCAGCATGTCCATTAATTCCGGGTTGGACATGGCTTTATACGTCAGGCACAGATCGCCTCTGAGCAGGCGGTATGCCACTGAGTAGAGCTGGAGTTTCTTTAACCGGGCAGCATATGGCATCTGTTTGAGCCCTTTGATCCTCTTGGTGAGGTACTTTTGGGGTCTTTCCAGTTGCTGCAGTTGTCTGGTAAGTTACATCCCAAAGGGCATTGTACTCAATTATGGGCCTGATGAGGGATGAGTAAAGAGATGATGACCTCCCTGATCTAGATATGAATCCCTTCATGATTAGGTGGGCTATATAAAATGTTTTCTAACCACTTTGGCCATGTGGTTGTCAAATGAGAGATTGCTATCAACTTGGGTCCCCAGGTCCCTAATGACTTCTTATGTACTTAATGGATTACCACCTATGTGGTAATTTGTGAGCACTTTGTTTTTGCCAAAGGGATGACTATACACTTTTGGCGTTTAGCTTGAGGCCATGGCTCTGGCACCAGTTGTCTGTTTCTATGAGGCCCTTTTGGAGGATGCTTGTGTCGGCTGGAGAGTTGATTATGGCCCAGTTTGCAGTCATCTGCGAACTTGGTCAGCCACAGTCATTCCGTGTTGGCCTGTACGAGAAATATATACCGAACAAGAGAGGTCCCAGGACTGAGCCTTGTGGGGCGCCACTTGTAACTGGTTTGGAGTCTGACATGGCTCCAGCAATTCTAACCATGTGGGTTCTGTCCTTGAGCCAGTTTGCAACCCATCTAGTGACATAGGGGTTTATATTTAAGCTGGTGAGCTTATCTATAATGCCCGAGTGGGGTATTATCGAAGGCTTTGCGAGGTCCAGGTAGGCTGTGTGGACCACCTTCCCTCGTCAATGGCCTTGGTGACTGTTTCAAAGAAATCAACCAGGTTTAAAAGGCAGGATCTGCCCTTAACAAAGCCAAACTGGGTAGGATCCAGTGTCTGTAGGTCCCCAATACCTTTATTTATGAGGTCCATGATGATCCTTTCCATAGCTTTGCAGACCAAGCTAGTCAGGCTTATGGGGCGATAGTTTCCAGGATCCGTTGAGGCACCACCTTTGTGGAGAGGGACCACTGTTGCTGTACGCCACTCTTTTGGTACATATCCTGTAGTAAGGCTGAGATTGAACAGTAGTTTTATGTTTGGGTTTAGCTCTTCAGCCCGGGACACCATCTGGTCCCATTGATGCTGTGTTTTTTGCTTTGGAGAGGGCAGCTCTTACCTGAGCATCTGAGATGTCAGGGGGGCAGCACTCTGTTGGGATAGATATTTGCCCTTTTGGTGCGGAGAGGGGGGAGAAGTTTGCACTGAACCTGTCAGCTAGGATGTTGGCAATGTCTGTGGGCTCGGTGTATTTTTTGCCATTTTGGACTAATTCTGAGCATATCTGGGAATTCCCACCCAGGTTCCTAACATAACTAAAGAAAGCCTTGTGATTATCCTTAGTGTCCTGTGCAATTTTTCTCTCGAAGCTGGCCTTAGACTATTTTATGAGTGCCCGTAGTTTTCTGCTAATACTGATCAGAGATGCCTTCCCTTTTTGAGATTTTGCTCTGTCATGTAGTAGCTTCCTCCTTCTATTGTATAGTTTGTTTATGGCTGGGGTCCACCAGACAGGACGTCTGCCTTTGGAGGATTGGGTCTTGGTTTTATTTGGGATTGCATGATCCATGCATTCCTGAAGGTGTTCATAGAATGCGTTTATAAAGGATTCTGCAGTCTGGGCCGTATTTTCCACAGGACCAGGGGCTTTGAAGGATTTCGCCTTGGTTTTGAGGCGTGTGAAATTTGCTTTAGAGAAGTTTTTCACTGTGGTTTTCTGGGCAGGGGGTGGGGTGGGATGTGAATATCCAGTGAGATTAGTTTATGGTCTGATCTTACCAGTGAGGGATACACTTCTGGTCTGGAGCATAGTATTCCCATCTTGGTGAGGATCAGGTCCAGTATGTTCCCCTCTTGTGGGAGTGGTAACAAGTTGTTCCATAGCATTTGAGTTTATAAATTCTAGGAACCTTTGGGCTAGGGTGTTGGAGCTAGAGTAATGCTCCCAGTCTATGTTTGGGTAGTTGAATTAAGCCCAATATAACGGTGTTTGGAGAGACCTTCATATTTTCCAGTATTCTCAGGAAGGCCAAGTGGGTTTCCTGTGTTTGGGAGGGCGGTCTGTAGCAGGCTATAAACTGGAAGGCAGTTTACCCACAGTTAGTTGCACATGGATAGTCTCTGATGCTTCGTGCTGTGCCACCAACCTGGAGGTGTGGGTATCTTTGTGAATATTGATACTCCCCCTCCTTTTGTGGTTCGGTCCAAGTTTTGGGGCGAAAAGCATGGTATGAGGTATAACCTGATAGTGCTGGGGTGCTCTCGGGAGCCTTGAACCAGGTTTCTGTTCCTGCACAGATATCGATATTCTCCATGCTAAGGAGAGTTTAGAGTCGTGCATCTTGAGGTTTAGACTTCTGGCGTTGAGTAGCATTACTCTTAGTTTCTTATCCCTTGTGATACCTATGGAGGTGGGTTTGTCTTTTGAGCCTTGCCTAAAAAAGGCACTATGGGGGTAGCAAGAGCCTTTGCCAATATCCCAAAGCCCAGGGGTGACAGGTGCAAGCCGTCCTAAGCATCGTGGCTTGTCGAGCATGTCATCCCAGGCTGACAGGCATTGGATCCCCATTGAATGACACCAACACTTAAGCCAATTGTTGAAATTGATCATCTTGTCTTCATATTGTGGCATCATTCTTGGTGAGGTAGATGCTACTCAAGGTCAGGGTCATACCGGCCTGGGCTACATGCTCAGAGAGCTCCTCTATGTCTCTTCATGTAGTCAGGAGAATGCGTCTCAGGTCATTCACACCAGCATGGACAATGACTGAGTCATATTTGTACTTGCCTTGGAGTGACCTGAGTGCTTGTGTTATGTGGCGGATCCTAGCGCCCGACGGGCAGCTCACCGTGACCTTCTCCTTGTTCAACCTGGTGGCGGGGATGTCAGTGTGCCTGGCGATAGAGTCACTTATTACAAGTGTATCAGGTGTGTTGTTTAGCCTTAAGCCTATGGGGCTGTGACTGTTCTGCACACTGGCTTTGTGAGCTATGTGTTGCGTGTTTTGTTTGGGGTATTTGCTTGGGTGTCTGCTTTGGAGGTCTCTGCTGCTTAGGCAGATTTTTATTAGAGCCTCCGGTATGTTTTTGTGTGTTTATGTGTTTGGTTTGTTGTACGTGGTAGGTCTATGTGAGACTGGAATTGTAGTGAGTGTGGTTTCCTTCTCCTCCTGACTGGCGCCAGTACTGAGTTAAGAGAGCTTAGCCTCCAGTTTGGCTATATGGTTGCATCTCTCACATGTGTTGGAATTTGTTGGGAGGAGGAGAGGGTTGTCTGTGTACATGAGGCAGTTGTAACATTGCCTCAAGATTCCCAGATTCACCAGCTGGACGGAGAGAGATTGACAACTGACCTTTGGACATGCTAGAATAGTATTGGGAATTCCTTTATAATTGAAAAAAAAGGGCTAATGGGGAACAAGGTACTCAAGGGGAGTTTGTGAGGGTGTAATGCTTTTAATTTTTTAGAGCCGACTTATATAATTACTTTAGTGAGCAAGTGCCAGGTAGCTTAAATGCAATGTGCTACAGGTAACTTAAATGCAAAAATGACAAACAGTAACTTTCTTTCAAGTGAGACAAGGAAATAAGTACAGTAAGCAATGCAGATATCACTAGGGATCCACAGAAGTGCTAAAAGGCCGCATTTTAGGTGGAATTAGCGTTTCAGGGAAATAAACAAACAACAAGCATACAAATAAAGCTAGATTCAGCAGGCCTGGATCTAGTCTATGCTACAGCAAACAAGGTGTACCAATTTCAGTAAGAAACAGTCAGAATATGCAGGCACTATAAGCCTCTAACCAGAAATTCCCTGCTCATAAGGGCAGAGTCCAGCCTCTCCTCCCACAAGGTGCAGACCGCAATCCTTCTTAGCGTTAAAATAACTGGCCTGAAGCCCAAGTGCTTAAACCAGAACTAATACACTTTTAGAATAACAGACACTGAGCTCTCAATCAGCAGTTCCCAACTTAGAAGGATGTAAGCTACCTGTCCTGTCACCACAGTGCAGGCCACAAACCTTCTAATGTAAAACAACTGGTCTGAAGCCCAAGTGCTTAATCCAAAAGACTTAGAAATGATAGCTACACTTTAATCAAGTTACTACCAGCAGTAATAAATACAACTGAATACTTTAAAGAATGCCTGGATTAGTGCTCAAGTTATACATACAAAGCTAGATTCAGCAGGCCTGGATCTAGTCTATGCTATAGCAAATGAGGTGTACCAATTTCAGTAAGAAGCAGTTCAAATATGCAGGCACTATAAGCTTTAACCAGAAATTCCCAGCTCAGAAGGACAGAGTTTAGCCTCTTCTCCCACAAGAGTGCAGAACACGAACCCTCTTAATGTAAAATAACTGGCCTTAAGCCCAAGTGCTTAAACCAGAATTAATACACTTTTAGAATAACAGACACTGAGCCCTCAATCAGCAGTTCCCAACTTAGAAGGATGTAAGCTATTTGTTCTGCCACTACAGTGCAGACCACAAACCTTCCTAATGTAAAACTGGTCTGAAGCCCAGGTGCTTAAACTAAAAGGCTTACAATGTTAAACCAAGCAGTAATAAATACAATTGTTTACTTTTAAGATGAGAAAAAAAAAAATAAAAGTAGGAAAAACAACAATAAGCAAAATAAGATAATTTTTTTGGAAGAGAGAAAGAGTAGCAGAAACTAAGCTGATTGGCCGCCTCATATGCGCCTCCCTGTACTGGGCACCTGAGTAGAATGACTAGACTGGGATGAGGGGTCCCAGATCAAATTTACACTAGGGGCACTAACTGACAGCCACCCAACTATAAAACACTATAAACACAGGGAGGAGAGAGAGGAAAATAGCAGATGAAACAGCTGAAAAGCAGCAAACAGCAGAGTGATTTTTTGAGCAAAAATTTTAAAAGGAGAAACTCAGAAAAAAAAAAAGTTTAACTGCAAACAAGTTATCATAAAAACAAACAACCCAACAGATGCTTAATAAGAGTGGACAATTTCAGTTAATACACACAGTGACACACAGTGAAAAAAATACACAAAACACAAAGTGCTATAAACAACAAAACAAAGAAAGAAAGAACAAAAAAAAAAAAAAACAGGATACTAATGTATATATATTGTAGCGAGGGTTTTGAGTGTGTCCTCTTTCCGATCAGCTCACTGTAAAATGGCTGAACACTCACAACTGGAGCTTCTTAGGTAACAGAAAGTTGACCTGAGAGCAGCTTTTAAGAAAAAATCTCAAAAGAACCAATGAGGTGCTTAGTCTAAGCTGTAGTCCAGAGACCTCAGTCAGCCAATGACCTCAAATAATTCTCTCTGGCTTGATGGCTTTGGCTAAAACAAGATGTCCCTTAATGTGCTCAGACACACAGCCTTCACAAACACTAGGCCCAAATACAAGCCTGAATATGGAAATGCTGCAAATATCCCCACTACTTAGAACAAACTGCAGAAATGTTACTCACAGCTGAAAAGCAGCAGTGAGCCTTTAAATGAAAGTTTTAAACAGCTAAAGGAGCCAGTAGAAAAAAAGAGTTTAACAGCAACAAGTTATCATAAACAAACAACCCAACAGATGCTTAATAAGAGTGGACAATTTCCAGTTAATACCTCACACAGTGAAACTAGCCAAAAAAATACACAGTACACAAAGTGCTATAAACAACAAAGAAATAAAGAACAAAATAAACAAAAAACAGGATACTTAATGTTATATATTGTAGCTCTGAGTTTGCTGAGTGTCCTTCCTTCGATCAGCTCATAGCTATTGTCACTGGATAAAGGAATGGATAGGCCGATAGGGTACTCGGGACGAAGAACTGAAGAGAAAAGTAAGATGGTGCGAAAAAAATAGGATACTACTAGCTAGCTATTGTCACAGGATAAAGAAATGGAAAGGTTGTTAGGGTACTAGGGAGGGAGAACTGAAGAGAAAGGTGAGATGGTGCTAAACAAATTCAGAGGTACTACTAGTTAGCTATTGTCACTGGCTAAAGGAATGGATAGGTTGATAGGGTACTAGGGATGGAGAACTGAGAAAGGTGAGATGGTGCTAAGAAAATATCAGAGGTACAATTAGCTAGCTATTGTCACAGTATAAAGGAATGGATAGGTTGATAGTGTACTAGGGAGGGAGAACTGAAGAGAAAGATGAGATGGTGCTAAAAAAATCAGAGGTACTACTAGCTAGCTATTGTCACAGGATAAAGGAATGGATAGGTTGATAGGGTACTAGGGAGGGAGAACTGAAGAGAAAGGTGAGATGGTGCTAGAAAAATCAGAGGTACTACTAGCTAGTTATTATCACAGAATAAAGGAATGGAAAGGCTGATAGGGTACTAGGGACGGAGAACTGAAGGGAAAGGTGAGATGGTGCTAAAAAAAATCAGAGGTCTTACTAGCTGGCCATTGTCGCAGGATTAAGGAATGGATAGGTTGATTGGGTACTAGGGATGAAGAACTGAAGAGAAAGGTGAGATGGTGCTTAAAAAATCAGAAGTACTACTAGCTAGCTTTTGTCACAGGATTAAGGAATGGAAAGGTTGATAGGGTACTTGGGAGGGATAACTGCAAAGAAGATAAAGGTGAGATGGTGCTAAACAAATTCATAGGTACTTCTAGTTAGCTATTGTCACATTATAAAGGAATTAATAGGTTGATAGGGTACTAGGGATGGAGAACTGAAGAGAAAGATGATATGCTGCTAAAAAAAATCAGAGGTACTGCTAGGTAGCTATTGTGACAGGATAAAGGAATGGATAGGTTGATAGGGTACTAGGGGCAGAGAACTGAAAAAGCTGAGATGGTGCTAAAAAAATCGGAGGTACAACTAGCTAGCCATTGTCACAATTTAAAGAAATGGACAGGTTGATAGGGTACTAGGGAGGGAGAACTGAAGAGAAAGGTGAGATGGTGCTAAATACATCAGAGGTACTTCTAGCTAGCTGTTGTCACAGGATAAAGGAATGAATAGGTTGATAAGGTACTAGGGAGGGAGAACTAAGAGAAAGGTGAGATGGTGCTAAACAAATTCAGAGGTAGTACTAGCTAGCTATTGTCACAAGATAAAGGAATGAATTGGTTGATAGGTTACTGGGGAGGGAGGACTGAAGAGAAAGGTAAAATGGTGCTAAACAAATTCAGAGGTACTACTAGCTAGCTATTCTCACAGGATAAAGGAATGGATAGGTTGATAGGATACTAGGGATGGAGAGCTGAATAGAAAGGTGAGATGGTGCTAAAAACCTCAGATGTACTACTATCTTGCTTTTGTCACAGGATAAATGAAGAGATAGTTTGATAGGGTACTAGGGATGAAGCACTGAAGAGAAAGCTGAGATGGTGCTAGAAAAATTGGATGTACTACTAGCTAGTTATTGTCACAGGATAAAGGAATAGGTAGGTAGATATGGTACTAGGGATGAAGAACTGAAGAGAAAGGAGAGATGGTGCTAAACAAATTCAGAGGTACTTTTAGCTTGCTATTTTCAGAGGATAAAGGAATGAATAGGGTTGATAGGGTATTATAGACTGAGAACTGAAGAGAAAGGTGACATGGTGCTAAAAAAAATTAGCAGTACTACTACATAGCTATTGTCACTGGATAAAGGAATGGATAGGTTGATAGGGTACTAGGGAGGGAGAACTGAAGAGGAAGGTGAGATAGTACTAAACAAATTCAGCGGTACTACTCTCTAGCTATTGCCACAAGATAAAGGAGGGGATAGGTTGATAAGGTACTAGGGAGGGAGAACTGAAGAGAAAGGTGAGATGGTGCTAGAAAATTTGGAGGTACTACTTGCTAGCTATTGTCACAGGATAAAGGAATGGATAGCTTGACAGGGTACTGGGGCGGGAGAACTGAAGAGAAAGGATAGATGGTGCTAAAAAAATCAGAGGTACTACTAGCTAGCTATTGTCACAGGATAAAGGAATAAAGGGATTAATAGACTGATAGGGTACTAGGGACGGAGAACTGAAGAGAAGGGTGAGATGGTGCTAAAAACACTCAGAGTACTTCTAGCTTGTTATTGTCAAGAGGATAAAGGAATGAATAGGTTGATAGGGTACTTGGGAGGGAGAACTTAAAAGAAGTGAAAGGTAAAATGGTGCTAAACAAATTCAGAGGTACTACTAGCTAGCTATTGTCACAGGATAAATGAATGGATAGTTTGATAGTGTACTATGGACAGAGAACTGAAGAGAAAGGTGAGATGGTGCTAAACAAATTCAGAGGTACTACTAGCTAGCTATTGTCACAGGATAAAGGAATGGATAGATTGATAGTGTACTATGGATAGAGAACTGAAGAGAAAGGTGACATGGTGCTAAAAAATCAGCAGTACTACTACATAGCAATTGTCACTGGATAAAGGAATGGAAAGGTTGATAAGGGTACTTGGGAGGCAAAAATGAAGAGAAAGATGAGATGATGCTAAAAAATCAGAGGTACTACTAGCTAGCTATTGTTACAGGATAAAGGAATTGAAAGGTTGATGGGGTACTGGGGAGGGAGAACTGAGTTGTTACCATTTGGCTATTGTCACAGGTTAAAAGGAATGGATAGTTTGATAGGGTACTAGGGAAGAAGAACTGAAGAAAAAGGTGAGATGGTGCTAAAAAAATCAGAGGTATTACTAGCTAGTTATTGTCGCAGGATAAAGGAATGCATAGGTAGATATAGGGTACTAGGGACGGAGAACTGAAGAGAAAGGTGAGATGGTGCTAAAAAATAAGAGGTACTACTAGCTGGCCATTGTTGCATGGTAAAGGAATGGACAGGCTGATATGGTACTAGGGAGGGAGAACTGAAGAGAAAGGTTAGATGGTGCTAAACAAATTCAAACGTAGTACAAGATAGCCATTGTCACAGCATAAAGGAATGGATAGTTTGATAGGGTACTAGTGACGGAGTGCTGAAGAGAAATGTGAGATGCTGCTAAAAAAATCAGAGGTACTTTTAGCTAGCTATTGTTACAGGATAAAGGAATAAATAGGTTGATAAGGTACTAGTGAGGGAGAACTGAAGAGAAAGGTGAGATGGTGCTAAAGCAATTAGCGGTACTACTAGCCGTCATCACAGGATAAAGGAATGGATAGGTTGATAGGGTACTGGGGAGGGATAACTGAAGAGAAAGGTAAGATCGTGCTAAAACAATTAGCGGTACTACTAGCCATTATCACAGGATAAAGGAATGGCTAGGCTGATAGGGTACTGGGGAGGGAGAACTGAAGAGAAAGGTGAGATGGTGCTGAAGAAATTCCGATATAGTTTTTGTGACAGAGATCAGTATAGTATAAGGCAAGGTTGCAGTATTACGAGGGGGAAGAACATCTCCCTCACAGATGCTGGCTCCTTATGTGATTAATCTCTGCCACCATGGTGAACCTTGCCCTTTCTTCACTGTAGTGTGATCTCAGAGTTGATATATTGTTATTTTATCCTGGTGGTCGAGTGGTTCTTTTCCCAGAGTTAGTTTTCATTGTTCTGGGAATTTGATATAGTGACAATACGGCGTGGTGTGTGTGTGTATATATATGTGTGTGTGTGTGTGTGTGTGTGTATATATATATATATATATATATATATATATATATATATATATATATTCATATTCATTGCTGACCTTACAGAGTGCTACTCAGACTATCTGTATTGCTTACATCCTTCTAAGTTGGGAATTGCTGATTGAGGGCTCATTGTCTGTTCTAAAAGTGTATTGGTTCTGGTTTGGGCACTTTGGCTTTGGGCAGTTATTTTACATTAAGAAGGTTTGTGGTCTGCACTCTTGTGGGAGGAGAGGCTAGATTCTGCCCTTCTGAGCTGTGAATTTCTAGTTAAAAGGTTATTGTGCCTGCTTATTTGAACTGTTTCTTTCTGAAATTGGTGCACGTTGTTTGCTGTAGCATAGACTAGATTCAGGCCTGCTGAATCTAGCTGTTTGTTTGTTGTAGCAACGAGCAGCTAATCCAGGCCATCTTTTTGGAGAAGAGTTCCCCTGCACCCTAGTGGCAAGGACTGTGTCAGTTAGAACTTCTCTGATTGAAGGTTGCTGGAACAGGGGCTCGATTTTAAACTTTTCACTGGTTAATTGGGTAGGGTTTTGTTTAAATCCAGTCTGCTTGTTTCTATTGTTTATATGAAAAAAAAAAATTGCACTTTATTCATTTTGCTTTTTACTGTAATTGTGTTTCCTCCTACTTTATTACCTTATTTTTAGCTTTTTTGCTTGACAGAAGTTCTTAAAGTGCTTAATTGCATTTATTCTGCGGAGCATTTATTCACTGCTGGTTAGTAGCCTGATTAAATTGTGCTGTTATTCTAAACGCACTTTTGGTTTAAGCACTTGGGATTCAAGACCAGTTGTTTTACATTAAGAGGAAGCTTGTGGTCCTGCACTGTTTGTGGCAGGACAGGTAAGCGTACACATCCTTCTAAGTTGGGAGTTGCTGATTGAAGGTTTAGGTGCCTGTTGTTCTAAAAGTGTATTAGTTCGGGTTTTTAAGCAACACTTGGGCTTTGGGCCAGTTTATTTTACATTAAGAGCGTGGTGGTCTGCACTCTTACCGGAAGGTGAATTTTGCCCTTCGAGCTGAGGTTTGCTGGTTAAAGGCTTATTAATACTGTATTTGAACAATTTTTTCACAGAAATTGGTAGTGCAGCCTTGTTTGCTGCAACCATAGCATGGACCAAGATTCAAGACCTGCTGAATCTAGATTTGTTTGTATAACAACTGAGCACTAATCCAGGCCAATCTTACTTGGAAAGAAGTTTTCCTTGCACCCTAGTGGCAGGAGTGTGCAGTTGGAACGTAATCTGATGGAAAGACTGCTTTGGAAAGAGGGGCATAGTTCTTAGCTTCTATTGGTTAATTGGTTAATTTGTTTTAAATCAGTTTATCCTTCATTCATACTGTTATAAAAAAAAAACTAAGAACTAGTCAGTTGTTTAGGTTCTAGCACTCAAATCTGTTTCTTTTGAGCTCAGCGCACTTATTCCAGAACTTCGTAAAGCACTAAATAAGCTACAAATTACTACAGCACTCAACTTTCTTCACTTATCTAGAGGAAAACAGTTTTTAGTATTTAGACATGCCTGAATAGGTGCTTATTTATTAACGGTCAGCTCCCGGTGTTTTCTCCTGTCTACCTGATGAATCTGGGCATCTTGGGGCAATGCAGCAATTGCCTGATGTACACAGACAACCCTCTTTTCCTACCTGTGAACCACTTATGAAACATGTCTTTCTGAAGAAGTCTTGATAATAAATAAGACGAAAGCGCTAAAGTTCTACAAGAGTTGTTGGTGTGAAACTATTTTTTGAATGCTTTTATTTCACGAAGTTCATTTCTTAGTTTATATATATATATATATATATTTATACATATATATATATATTTTATATATACATATATATATTATATACATATATATTTATACATATATACATACATATATATATATATATAAGCAAATTACAGAGGAGCCATTTCTTGACTTGCACAAACATGTTTGTTTAGAAGAAAAGTCAGCTAACACTGCTGAAAATACAGTATCATCAGAAATCAAGTCTGAACAGTCTAATAAATTGTCTCACGAACATATTCTTCTTGATGATAAAAGGAGTTGCAAACTAGGAAAATCTAAATAATTATTCCCTAAAAAGGTGTTTTCTAAAAGCAATTAGATGACATTGTGCCTTTAATAAGATGCAGTGCCAATTACTAGTTGTACATCCAGAAAAGGAAACTTTGTGCTCACAACCTGACAGTACAAATTTCAGGAAACCAATACTCCGTGACAGTGCCTGTTTGAAGGAATCAAGCTGTTCCTTAGTCCCCTTCCAAAGAAAAAAGTTAAGTCAATATAACGCCAGTAAAGGGCAGTAAGCTCAAAACCTTGTAAATACTTTAAAGTCTCCATGCTCACTAAATTCACTCAGGGGAACCAAAGATTTTGCAGAATGCAGGGAACCAAATCTTAGACCCCATGGCTACATCCCTAACATGCTGACAAATTTTCTCATTAAAGAAAAATAAATTGTTATGCAAAACGATGGAAATAAAGTCTGCTGTAGTCTTGTGTTTTACAGTTAGAAAAATGTACATATTATTTCAATAACATCTGCACAAAATTCAAGCCTTCAGCATGAGATGTTCTATCTACTGCGCTTCTATGTCTAAGCGTCACAAGCGAATAATCATGTAAAAGGAAAAGGTTGAGCAAAAATGTGTAAGTTATTCAGAAAATCCCAAAGTCTTTTGTATAAAATTGTACAGCTTATACTGTAGGTTAGAACATTGTATCAACTAATGTGAGCACTATTAGTCCTTTTATTTAGAAACTACCTTAAGTCTGAATAGGGTGTCCACTCCATTCTTATGAACCTTAGGATGCCAAAATAGTTTAACAAGGCTGGAAATGTTGACATGAACTGAAATTCATGTGAGATCAAATATTATTTCAATAACCTGTTCTGCTTCTATCTAACACAAGGCTTTGTCTATACAAAGTTAATAACAGAAATGTAAAAATCATCCTGCAACATAAGCTCAGTTTTATTAGAATACACTGCCTGATCCACGAGAACAATCCCTGTGCCTTTGTCAGCCTTCATAATTCTAAGTCCCTTATGACCAGAGAGTTCCTGTAATGCAAGTGTTTCAGCATTAGACAAATTATACCATTTATGTTCTCAGATCACACACAGTCTGAAAAGTCTGCCAAGTGTTATTCAGATTAGGGTTAAAAGTACATCTTCCTCGTAAGGGAGCATTAGCACCATGTAGAGGGAAGGTAGATGAACTTAATGGGTCTTGTGAGTCTTTCAAATGCTAAATCAAGTCATCAAAAACACACACAGGTTTAATTTTCCTATAGCAGTCTCAAATACAACAGAAGATCAGGGAAGTGTGCTCTGTGCACAGGGTCAAAAGTAAAGCCCTTATTTAACATTTGTATGTGAGCAGGAGTAAGGTGCTTGTTAGACAAGTTAAATATTGTACTGTTAACTGTATCAAGTCTTTCATGTGATGCCTCAGGAAACGTATAATATCTATATATGTAACAACCTTAGCAATATATATATATATATATATATATATATATATAATCTCTGTGCGTGTGTTTTTTTTTTTTTTTTTTTTTTTTTTTTTTTTTTATATATAT
>NC_056751.1:792241615-792274115 GCF_019279795.1 Protopterus annectens | reverse complement strand
TATACTGGTACAACACTTTCTAAGACTTTTATATTTATCTGTTATGACAGTACATGAAGCATTATTACTAACCTGCCTCATGATGAAGCCTTTGCAACCTAGCAGCATGGGCTTGCTGTTTCTTAGCCCGCTCATCTGCAACTGTCAGAGAAATACAGTGATATTTAGCCATACCAATCCATAGTATACACAAGCTAGGCAATTATTAACTACTTAGTAGAATGAGTACTTAGTTCTGGGACATCAGCCATCTGCCGAGTTTCCTGGATCCACTGATCTAATAGATCCCTCTTCCACCGCTTCAAGTTAGCATGGTGGTGCCTGGCCTGCTCACCAATCCGGGGGATACCTGTGGCACTAGTGAGGTCACGGGCGAGACTATCCCAGGCCTTCATTTTGTACTGTGAGCCCTGGTAATGGCCCGGCACTAGTCTCTGCTCATGGTGTTTTACCATAGGTTCATAGGTTCATAGGTTGATACTAGGCTATCAGCCCTAGGGCCTATACAAGCCTAGCCATAACAATTCCCTGGCTATTTCTTCCCACATTATTTACTTTCCTGGACCCCTGTCTAGCAGGGTGACTGATGTGATCCCTGGGGTGAATTTCCTTTCTCCCATCCAATCGTCAAGGTTCCTCTTGAAGAGGTCCAAAGAGGCACTCTGCTTGACATGTATGGGCAATCTATTCCAGAGTCTGGGGAGTCTCTGGGTCAGGAACCTATCCCTCCAGCATGTTTTGTTTATTGTGATGACAAGGTTTAGATCCCTGGAGCGTGTAGCTCTGAGGGATTGGGATTTCTTTAAGTGTAGCATGTCCAACAGCTCTGGGTTTGACATGGCCTTGTATGTTAAGCAGAGATCGCCTCTGAGTAGACGATATCACAGAGTATAGCTGGAGTTTTAAAGGTCAGCATAGGGCATCTGCTTTAGGCCTGTGATTCTTTTAGTGAGGTATTTCTGAGGCCTTTCCAGTTGTTGCAGATGTCTTGAGAGGTACATACCAAATGGGGCGTTGTATTCAATAATGGGTCTAATGAGGGATGAGTACAGTGTGACAATGACCTCTTTTTTTCTGGATGAAAAGCCCTTCGTGATGAGGTGTGCCACATAGAAGGATTTCCTGACTGTTGTGGCGATGTGGTTATCGAAGGTGAGACCACTGTCCACCTGTGTCCCTAAGTCTCTTATCACACTTTCTGTGTTTAGTGTACTGCCACCTATATGGTAATTCATGGATACATGTTTTTTCCCAAAGGGGATAACAATACATTTCTTGGCATTGAGCTTGAGCCCAAGGCTCTGGCACCAAGCATCTGTTTCTGTAAGGCCCTTTTGTAGAGTATCCACATCATTTGGGGATTCATAGGTTCATAGGTTCATAGGTTCATACTAGGCTATCTGCCCTAGGGCATTTATAAGCCTAGCCAGAATGTGTTTGGCTTTCGCCACCCATTTTAAATTTATTTTGCTATGCCCTTTTTCGAGGTTAGTATACTGTGCCTCTGTCTAACAGTGACACAGAAGTGATACCCGGGGTAAACCTACGATCTCCCATCCACTCATCAAGATTCCTCTTGAAGAGAGTCAATGAGGGACTCTGCCTAACCTGGACTGGGATTTTATTCCAGAGTGAAGGGAACCTCTGGGTTATGAATCTGTCCCTCCAGCATGTCCTATTTATTTCAGTGCTGAGGTTCAAGTCTCTCGAGCGTAGCTCGATGGGATTTGATTTTCTGAGGTGCAGCATGTCCATTAATTCCGGGTTGGACATGGCTTTATACGTCAGGCACAGATCGCCTCTGAACAGGCGGTATGCCACTGAGTAGAGCTGGAGTTTCTTTAACCGGGCAGCATATGGCATCTGTTTGAGCCCTTTGATCCTCTTGGTGAGGTACTTTGGGGTCTTTCCAGTTGCTGCAGGTGTCTGGTAAGGTACATCCCAAAAGGGGCATTGTACTCAATTATGGGCCTGATGAGGGATGAGTAAAAAGGCACGATGACGTCCCCTGATCTAGATGTGAATCCCTTCATGATTAGGTGGGCTATATAAAATGTTTTTCTAACCACTTTGGCCACGTGGTTGTCAAATGAGAGATTGCTATCAACTTGGGTCCCCAGGTCCCTAATTACTTCTTCTGTACTTAATGGATTACCACCTATGTGGTAATTTGTGGGCACTTTGTTTTTGCCAAAGGGGATGACTATACACTTTTGGCATTTAGCTTGAGGCCATGGCTCTGGCACCAGTTGTCTGTTTCTATGAGGCCCTTTTGGAGGATGCTTGTGTCGGCTGGAGAGTCGATTATGGCGCCCAGTTTGCAGTCATCTGCGAACTTGGTCAGCCACAGTCCTTCCGTGTTGGCCTGTACCTCCCGAAAATATATATAACAAGTGAGGTCCCAGGACTGAGCCTTGTGGGACACCACTTGTAACTGGTTTGGAGTTTGACATGGCTCCAGCAATTCTAACCATGTGGGTTCTGTCCTTGAGCCAGTTTGCAATCCATCTAGTGACATAGGGGTTTATATTTAAGCTGGTGAGCTTATCTATAATGCCAGTGGGGTATTGTATCAAGGCTTTGCGAGGTCCAGGTAGGCTGTGTGCCACCTTCCCTCACAATGGCCTTGGTGACTGTTTCAAAGAAATCAACCAGGTTTAAGAGGCAGGATCTGCCCTTAACAAAGCCGAACTGGGTAGGATCCAGTGTTTGTAGCTCCCCAATATCTTTATTTATGAGGTCCATGATGATCCTTTACATAGCTTTGCAGACCAAGCTAGTCAGGCTTATGGGGCGATAGTTTCCAGGATCTGTTGAGGCACCACCTTTATGGAGAGGGACCACTGTTGCTGTACGCCACTCTTTGGGCACATATCCTGTAGTAAGGCTGAGATTGAACAGTAGTTTTATGTTTGGGTTTAGCTCTTCTTGGAGTTCATGTAGGACGCAGCCCGGGACACCGTCTGGTCCCATTGATGCTGTGTTTTTTGATTTGGAGAGGTCAGCTCTCACCTGTGCATCTGAGTTGTCAGGGTGGCAGTACTCTGCTGGGATAGATATTTGCCCTTTTGGTGGGGAGGGGGGGAGTTTGCGCTGAACCTGTCAGCTAGGATGTTGGCAATGTCTGTGGGTTCAGTGTATTTTTTGTCATTTTGGACTAATTCTGTGCATATCTGGGAATTACCACCCAGGTTCCTAACATAACTAAAGAAAGCCTTGTGATTATCCTTAGTGTCCTGTGCAATTTTTCTCTCGAAGCTGGCCTTAGACAATTTTATGTGTGCCCGTAGTTTTTTGCTAATACTGATCAGTGATGCCTTCCCTTTTTGGGATTATCATTTAGTAGCTTCCTCCTTCTATTGTATAGTTTGTTTATGGCTGGGGTCCACCAGACAGGACGTCTGCCTTTGGAGGATTGGGTCTTGGTTTTATTTGGGATCGCATGATCCATGCATTCCTGAAGGTGTTCATAGAATGCGTTTATAAAGGATTCTGCGGTCTGGGCCATATTTTCCACAGGCCCGGGGGCTTTGAAGGATTCCACCTCAGTTTTGAGGAGTGTGAAATTTGCTTTAGAGAAGTTTTTCACTGTGGTTTTCTGGGCAGGGGGTGGGGTCGGGATGTGAATATCCAGTGAGATTAGTTTATGGTCTGATCTTACCAGTGAGGGATACACTTCTGGTCTGGAGCATAAAGTAAACCACCAACGACCAGCAAAAAACGATAGTGAACACGCAGTGTAATGCAACGTACGTAATGAAGAAATAATGATTATTTATTTATAACTCCTTCAAATCCAGACCGGTTTCGGCTATTCAGCCTTTATCAATGAATACAATAAAGTTTTTTTGAATGAAATGAAGCAGCCTGCATTTATACTAGTCTCTGATTACCTGGAAGCAATATTACAGCACCACCCAGTGGCTGGAGTAACAAAGTGCATGTTCCATTCTTGATTAAAGCATATGACCAGTGACATTTATACTAGTCTCTGATTACCTGGAAGCAATATTACAGCACCACCCAGTGGCTGGAGTAACAAAGTGCATGTTCCATTCTTGATTAAAGCATATGACCAGTGACATAAAAATGCCAGAGGTGTAGATATTAAGTCATATTTTTAAAGATAAAAATCAAAGCTCTGGAAGTAAGCCATTATATGACATACATATTACAAGGTAATAGACCAATACCATGGTCACTATTTGTGAATGCATATCATAGTGTAAAAAAGCAGAAAATATATACCACTAGTATATATATATATATATATTTTGAAGGGTGATAACCACAAGTTCAAAAGAACTGAATAATAATGACCCAAGTACTGATCATATAATATATTACAAAATAAGGCAAAAAGGGTATAGTGGCCTCATTCTCGGCTATATTATAGATTATAATAAATTGAAATAATATGCGTGTAGATAATACAAGTTCAACATTGTAATTGTACAATACTCAATGTTTAACGCCAACATACCAGATACAAATACCAAACCATACATATACATATTCGTATCCTGAACAATTTTTTATCATGCTTTATAGAGTATAATATGAGCGTTGGTAGGCCTAACCACCATTGAATGGTTCGTACTAATTCTTGATCTATATGAATGTTTGTTGTTGTAACCATGATTATGAAATCCTCCAGTGTTCAGTAAAACTCACAGATGGTCATTCAGACCTGGGGGGAATAAACATCCAAGGATGGTTATCCAATATTGTTCCTTGTGGTTTAAAATGGTGTGCCAACCCTGTTGGTTGTTCCTATCTCCCTGAATTTTGTCAGTGATCATGAACATAAACTGGGCATTGGGATGTTGTATCGTGTGTCTGTATAAAGCATTTGTTTCTTTTTTGTTCCTCATGTCACTATGATGTTCTGTCATCCTTATTCTAAGAGACCTAGAGGTTTGACCAACATAAAAAGCTTTACATTGGCAGGTAGCTAAGTAAATAACCCATGTACTGCTGCAATTACCAAACACCCTGGTTTTAAATACCCAATTGGTGTTGGCACTGGTGAATTCTTTTAGTGTACTAACTTGTAAACAGGAGCAGCAGTGACCACATGGAAAAGTACCAATTAGTTTATCACCACTGATAGTGGTCTGATGATATATCGCACCTCCCCTTCTCTGTTTTGTAATGTGAAAATAGCCCTCCCAAATTCTTGCCTCTTCTGTATGACATTTGACATTGAGGGTCTAGTACTGACCTTAAAGTGTCATTAGCCAAAATAATTTTCCAGTTGCAATTAAGTATATCCCTGACAATAGGTTGGTTCCTGCCATATGTGGTGACAAATCTCAAGATAGAATCCTGATGAGCATGCTCTGATTTTTTGTATTGTAACAATGTTCTCCTGTCTATGGTTTTGCTCCATGAACTAGCTTGATATATATCTATGTCTCTATATCCTCTGTCCTGAAATCTATGGTATAAATCAAGTCTGGCATGTTCAAATTCATCATGAGATGGACAAATGCGTCTGATACGCATAAATTGAGACTTAGGGATGTTGCGGATGGTGTGGTTCGGGTGCATACTGGGGGCATGTAACAAGGTATTGTATTGAGGGTATTTTCTAAATGTTTTGGTACTTAGAGTATCATCTGCGTTACGGTAAACAGTAACATCCAAAAAATCGATGGTACTCCTGTTACATGTAACCGTAAACTCAATACCCCAAATGTTACCATTCAGGTACTCCATAAATTCCTTTAGATATGCTTCATCCGTCTTCCACACCATCCAGCAATCATCCAAATATCGTCGCCAGATATCGATTTCCACCATGTAAATATTGTGTGATTTGTCATATATCATACATTCTTCAAAATAGGCCATGAATAAGTCAGCATAAATGGGTGCAAAGGAAGCTCCCATTGCTGTCCCTTGTAGCTGCCAAAAGCATTCTCCATGGAAATAAAAGACATTTTTGTTTAATACATGTTCCGCCATGCAGACAAGTAAGGTGTTGAAGCCTGGAGGATATGTTTGTTCTCTCAAGCCAGTATTGCAGGGATTGTAATCCCGCCCAGTGTGGAATACTTGTGTATAAAGATTTAACATCCAACGTGCACATTAGCCAGTCTGGTTCTAGCTGTGTATCCTCCAAAATTTGTAAAAAGTGCGTGGTGTCCTGTAGTCGGGCCCTAACTGATGTTAAAAGGGGTTTGAGATACTGTGTTAGAAATGCTGATAGTGGTTCCGTCAAGGACCCTATCCTTGATACAATGGGTCTACCTGGGGGTTTTGAAATGGACTTATGTATTTTTGGGAGAAGATACAAGATTTGTTTCTGTGGGTCTTTTATAGTAAGATGTTTAACAGTATTTTTTGTTATGATACCCTCATCCTCAGCTAGTTTCAGAAAAGAGTCTATTTCTTTTTTAAAAACCCCAGTCGGGTCAATGTACATTTGCATATAACATCTAGTATCAGCTAACTGTCTTTTCCCCTCATCAAGGTATTCCCCAATGTTCATAACCACCACAGCACCACCCTTGTCTGCAGGTAGAATGGCAATGTCACAATTATGCTTTAATTCCTCCAAGGCTGCCTTTTCCATGGGTGACATATTCTGGCCCAGAATGTATGATTCATTATGATGAAAATGTAAATCCCTGAGAACAGATTGTTGGAAAATATAGACATGTTTGTTCATGGGCGGTTGAAAGTCTGATTTCAAAAATTTGAAATCAAGTGATCTTTGGGAGGTGTTGTCTGAAAAGAATAATTTCAAATTCAGGTTACGACAGAAAGACAAAACATCCTTAACAACGCTATGTTCATTAATAAAAAAACTAGGAATAAAACCAAGTCCTTTATTAAGTAGTTTAGTTTGTACATCTGTCAGTTGAACATTAGAAAGGTTCAAAACATTATGAAACTCAAATTCCATCAATTCAACATTGTTTGTAACAGCCCTTCCATGGAATTGGATCTTATTCCTATATTTGTGCTTGCGACCCCCTCATCGCTTGTTTGCATGTCTAAAGGGTACTTAACATTAGTTTTTTTGCTTCTGGGTGATTCTCGATAGTTATTACAGTCATTATCTGTGCAAGATGAGTCATCCCCTGAGGTACTAGCTAAAGTCTTGTCAGAGGATTTTAGAATAGACCTAGGCCCTTTTTTGGGTTTGTTTCCTGGTGTTTTTTGACCAAAATCATAGAATCTCACAGTTTTTAATGTATCAAAAGGATGGCCCCTTTGGTAATCAGTACAGTCCCTATTGAACTTACGTATTTTCCTATCTTTAATTAGTTGGTCAAAATTAGCCAGATCTTTGGATAATTTACTAACCAAAGTGGCATATGTTGGTTGTGATTCATATTTCTTACATTCTTCACATGAAGCTTTTACTTCCATTAAACAAATGTCCACCATTCTCTCATAATAGGATGCAAGTATCTTGACAAAAGTCATTGATTATTGATGGAGAGCTTAGTTCCATTCTTTGGTCAGCCTGTCCTCCGACCTACTGACCAAAGGCTGTAACTTAACTCTAAGTCCTCTTGGTGTGATATCCTTATTAATATATGCCTTAAAAAGTCTGAGGTGCCATATATTGGCACGTAAGTTTTTAAGATCCTTGTTGAATTGGTTGAAGGCCATTTCACAGCCATTGTTAATGTTAATATTTGAGCCACTCGGATTACTGCTTGACATGTTATTCATACCAAACACCCCAATATCATGTCGATCAGCACATAATCCCATTAGTAGTTGCTCCAAATCCATTTTTCCAATGTATTTATGGATTTTGACCAACTAGAAACCAAATCTGTTTCAATCAATATGTCCAAATTAGTAATAGTTCAACAGGGACTGCACTGAGAACCTAGGTGTCAATAAAAAATATATAAATATTTTCAACAGTTAAACTATAATATATTTGGTCAAAGAACATCACTTAGAAAAAACCTTGCTCATGAACCCTGACATCCACACTTGTCTATATATGTGTCTATCAGTATATCTGTATTATGCTTGGCACATATATATTTGTGAACACAATATATACTTTATATTCAAAATGCAATGCTGAAAAGGCTTGTAGTTCTTGTTAAAGAATATAGAAAGATGTATTATTATTTGTCACATGATATCTGGCAATAAAATTTTTGAAACCCCTTAGCACATATTGCCTTTGCCAAAGATTTCAACACTGGGTTGCCCTCGTAGTACATGTAGCAACCTAGTCCAACTGTGAACTGACAATACAATTTTCAAGCGGTGGTTTTGCACACATAAAACAATTACAACACATATAGTTGTTCATACACAAGATAAAAATAAAAATAAAGGTGTTATTCCCTCCTACACTTACATTAAGCTGTGATAAATATGATTCACGTGTCATTGACCCAAGTCAACTGTACTGTTATGGATCAATTCCTGTTGTTATATATCCTAGACCAACTATGGCATAAATAGTTTGTCAATATACATGCATACTAAGTAACTGTGGTGAATGAGACACTTCAATATGATATCAAATTCTGTAACAAAGAATGTATCCCACTTGGTTGACAAACCTATCCCAACATATAGCTGATGTTATTGTATGTATATCAGATATTTAAAGAATATAGCATTTAGAGTCAACCATTCACTAATACATTTCGAGATCAAATAAATCTCAAAAGTTAAAGTCAATATGATGTTTTCACCAGTTCTAATCCATCAACGATAGTCCAAATGCCTTCCATTAATTTCCGATTTATCAGCCTGTAATCCACCAGTATTGCCAACCTCTAACAGCACAAATGCAAAAAAGATCGCGAAATGTACAAAAATGGTTAATATATAATGAAGCTGAAAATTTAGATTTATGTCCTGCCACTAGTCACAGTACCTGAGTTATTCCTGTTGTTCCTGGGTTTATAGGCTTCTGATCCATAAAATGTTGAATGCCATGGATGAATCTCTGAACACCAATTTGCACAGAAAGGAGTTGTTAAACAGATGCCACAAAGTAGTAGAATGAACCACCATACATGATTTTAGGCCCCCAAGCTTATCCGCATATAAACCAAAGCAATTCCAAGGTAATTCTTCCCTGGTCAAAATGTTAATTCCCCATCCACTTAGAACTAAACAATTCACCAACGTGGTAAGTGCTGGACAAGAAATATGACATCCACTGCTTCACGACCAGAAAGCGACTAAAAAAAATACCAAGATGTTGCAAAAAAACAGCTGCCAACACAGAAATGCTGTGTCACTATCGAGAGCCACCAGCAAAGCCAAAAACGTCAGCAAACAACCATACGCTGTGCAAGGATGGCATGCAGGGTCAAGCCAACAATGTAAACCACCAACGACCAGCAAAAAACGATAGTGAACATGCAGTAATGAAGAAATAATGATTATTTATTTATAATTCCTTCAAATCCAGACCGGTTTCGGCTATTCAGCCTTTATCAATGAATACAATAACGTTTTTTTGAATGAAATGAAGCAGCCTGCATTTATACTAGTCTCTGATTACCTGGAAGCAATATTACAGCACCACCCAGTGGCTGGAGTAACAAAGTGCATGTTCCATTCTTGATTGAAGCATATGACCAGTGACATAAAAATGCCAGATGTGTAGATATTAAGTCATATTTTTAAAGATAAAAATCAAAGCCCTGGAAGTAAGCGTATGGTTGTTTGCTGGAGCATAAAGTCCCCATGGTGGTGATGATCAGGTCCAGTATGTTTTCCCCTCTTGTGGGAGTGGTAACAAGTTGTTCCATAGCATTTGAGTTTATAAATTCTAGGAACCTTTGGGCTAGGGTGTTGGAGCTAGAGTAATGCTCCCAGTCTATGTTTGGGTAGTTGAATTCGCCCAATATAATGGTGTTTGGAGAGACCTTCATATTTTCTAGTGTTCTCAGGAAGGCCGAGTGGGGTTCCTGGGTTTGGGAGGGTGGTCTGTAGCAGGCTATAAACTGGAAGGCAGTTTTACCCACTGTTAGTTGCACATGGATAGTCTCTGATGCTTCGTGCTTTGCCACCAACCTGGAGGTGTGGGTATCTTTGATGAATATCGATACTCCCTCCTTTTGTGGTTCGTCCAAGTTTTGGGGCGAAAAGCATGGTATGAGGTATAATTTGGTAGTGCTGGGGTGCTCTCGGATCCCTGAACCAGGTTTCTGTTACTGCACAGATATCGATGTTCTCCATGCTAAGGAGAGTTTAGAAAAGTGCATCTTGAGGTTTAGACTTCTGGCATTGAGTAGCATTACTCTTAGTTTCTTATCCCTTGTGATACCTATGGAGGTGGGTTTGTCTTTTGAGCCTTGCCTAAAAAGGCACTATGGGGTAGCAAGAGCCTTTGCCAATATCTGAAAGCCCAGGGGTGACAGGTGCAAGCCATTCCTAGCTAAGCATCGTGGCTTGTCGAGCATATCGTCCCAAGCTGACAGGCATTGGATCCTCTTTGAATGACACCAGTACTTAAGCCAATTGTTGAAATTGATCATCTTGTCTTCATATTGTGGCATCATTCTTGGTGAGGGTAAGATGCTACTCAAGGTCAGGGTCATACCGGCCTGGGCTACATGCTCAGAGAGCTCCTTTATGTCTCTTTTCATGTAGTCCAGGGAGGTGCGCCTCAGGTCATTCACACCAGCATGGACAATGACTGAGTCATATTTGTACTTGCCTTGGAGTGACCTGAGTGCTTGTTTTATGTGGCGGATCCTAGCGCCCGACAGGGTGCTCACCGTGACCCTCTCCTTGTTCAGCCTGGTGGCGGGACGCCAGTGTGCCTGACGATAGAGTCACCTATTACAAGTGTATCAGGTGTGTTGTTTAGTCTTAAGGGCTGTGACTGTTCGGCACACTGGCTTTGTGAGATATGTGTTGCACGTGTTTTGTTTTGGGGTAGCGGCTGCTTGGGTGTCTGCTTTGGAGGTCTCTGCTGCTTCGGCAGATCTTTATTTAGAGCCTCTGAGTATGTTTTTGTGTGATTATGTGTTTGGTTTGCTGTTGTGGTAGGTCTATGTGAGACTGGAATTGTAGTGAGTGTGGTTTCCTTCTCCTCCTGACTGGTTATGCCAGTACTGAGTTGAGAGAGCTTAGCCTCCAGTTTGGCTATATGGTTGCATCTCTCACGTGTTGTAACATTGCCTCAAGATTCCCAGATTCACCAGCTGGACCGGAGAGGAGATTGACAACTGACCTTTGGACATGCTAGAATAATATTGGGAATTCCTTAACAATTGAAAACCATGGCCAGTGGGGAGTGAGGGTGTAGTGCTTTTAATTTTTAGTGCTGACTTATATAATTGCTTTAGTGAGCAAGTACCAGGTAACTTAAGTGCAATGTGTTACAGGTAACTTAAATGCAAAAACGACAAACAGTAACTTTCTTTCAAGTGAAACAAGGAAATAAGTACAGTAAGCAATGCAGATATCACTAGTGATCCACAGAAGCGCTGAGAAGCCAGATTAGGTGGAATTAGCGTTCCAGGGAAATAACAAGCAAACAAACAACAAGCATATAAACAAAGCTAGATTCAGCAGGCCTGGATCTAGTCTATGCTACAGCAAACAAGGTGTACCAATTTCAGTAAGATACAGTTCAAATAATGGCTCCCAGTTTGCAGTCATCTGCAAACTTTGTTAGCCAGAGTCCCTTAGTGTTGACCTGTACTTCAGAGAAGTAGATGCCAAACAAGAGCGGCCCCAGGACTGAACCCTGAGGTACTCCACTTGTCACTTGATGTTTGACTCCTGGATGCCCCAGCTCTGCGCTCTAAATCGAGTGCCTTCACCCACTCCAGCCATTCTGCCTACAATAGGAAGCTGCAACCAGTTATGGGAAGTTTCCCCGCCTGTGGGGTTTAAATACACATGTTTTCCCACACTTTTCTGTGATTGGCAGGTTTTGAATAGGCTAAGCTATGGGCACACCTGCTTACCTAAGGTTGGCATTTTTAAAGAGGTATACCAATAGGCAGATTGAATTAGCTGCCCTACATATTGCTTACACCAACTAAGCTGAGCTGTGCAGCACTTAGCATTGCTTAATATTTAATTTGCATTATATTTGCTTTTTGGCATTGATTATTATTCATTACATGTTATATATGTGTCTGGTATCCATGATTCATGTGTACGTAGACTGTATGGGGTCCTGGGGACTTCTACACTTTATTACAATAACACCTCACGTCTGGGCTTACTGCAGTACTCCAGTTCACATATTTATGTTATGGAGCTGGTTATATAACATAAGGCTGTATAGAAAGTCCTTTCACATGTTCAGCTTGTTTTCCTGTGGTGAGGTTTGTTTATTGAAACCTCAATCTGATGCACTGTTGTGATGGCTTAGTGGTTAACTACTGTGACTGAAGTGTAAAGTGTCCTGGGTTCCCAACCTACAAAGGCTGGCTATTTTTTTTTTCTGCCCAGAATAGCAGCTGATGCATATGGAGTGATTAAGGCACTTTAAAGCAATTGTAAGCGGGTTTGTGCTGGTTTGTGCGAAGGTAAGCAATGCTAACCTCCGGTTACATATGCTTACAGAGAGTTAGTGTCAATATTGCTTAACCTGTGTGCGCATTGCTTACCCCCATGCAAACAGGCTTAAACCCGCTTACTAGTGCTTAAATATGCTTACTACCACTTACTACCGCTATATTTTAGACAGTAATAGTCTAAAGGTTCTTGGGGAGGTGGGGAATTTGGAAAATGTATGGAGTTATCATTTATTATACAGTTTACCTTCCATTTGTATCTGTGATACTGTATGGGGCTATGTGATTATCTGTGGACTTTGCAACATTATGACACTGACACCTCACATCTGCATTAAATGCAGTACTGCAGTTCACAAATATATGTTATTTATTAGGTTATGCAACAAAAAATATTTATCATAAAGTGATTTCAAAGGGAAAATGGAATGTACTGTAGTAGGACTTGAACCAGGAATGACTGTTTGTAAGGCAAATGCTCTACCCACTACCCTATTGCTCTACTGCTTCATTTGCATATATCTTGCTTTTTATCTTCTTTCTGCTACTTAAGCTGCATTAACTGTAGCTAAGGAATGGGCAAACCCGTGCACCTACAGTTAAACTTCATCCGTTTTATTAAAAAAAATGTTTTTCTTTCCCGTATTGCTCTTATACATGTTGGGGGATGTTGCTGGGGATATACATACATGTATGAGTGGTCTTGCTCATTGTTTACTATCTTTCTGCAGTCCTTCATTGCAGGGGCATGTATATTCTGAGAGCTCTACTCTCAGACATGCCCCCTGCACTCATACACGTTCCGTGTAGGATTAGGAGCTCAGGCAGCGCGCCTTCATTAATATGCATGACGTGCTGCCGTCATGCTCCTTAACGACCGTTTCCATGCATGACTAACTTAGTCATGTACAGAAAGATACTGAATCCGGGGGGGGGGAGTTTTTATTAAGCTTTTGTATTACTTTGTATGTTGCAAAATTTCATTGATTCTGACTCATTTAACAGTAATAATAATATAAATATTAACTGCAGCTGTAGTAACAATAAATAGTCTTTCTTATTAGAAAGGTTATATAAGTAAGTTATGATGATAAAGCTGAAGCAAGAAATGCTTGTGTATGTACTCTCTACAAAAAAACTGTCTTAACAGCACTTTTGAAAATAACTGTATGACCAGATTAGGACACAGTGTATGTCTAAAGAGGCAGGACTACCTCTTAAAAGAGTATATAACGCCTATGCTCATTTGTAATCTTTGTCAGATATATGAGAAATAAACTGTGCTGACCCAACTGAGGTGCTTTGCTTGCTTATCATTTCTTTTTCTTCTCTTCTAACTGCCTGCATTTCTCCTCATAGGTGCAGTGCTTGTACATACTTGTACATTATGGATGATGTGAAAGTGGATGAAAAAGGGGGACCTTGGAAGGATTTATTACAGGTTAAAGAACTAAAGTAGCAGCTTAGGATGAATGCTACAGGTCTCTATGGGCTGAATGAAATGTTGTCTATTAGTTGCATATTAAGGTGGAAGGCAGCTCTTTGATTTTAATGTGATGACGTATTTTGGATTTTTATAGGATGGAGTAATTGTTTATAACATCCAAATAAACATATTTATATCTTTAATATTGTAGGCAGTCATATTTTATTAGGTGGACAAACATGCTGATAACGTTTCTATGGGAAGTGCAATAAATGATTTTCAATGTTATATTTATACATACACACGTTTATATATTTATAGACTTTTATTGTTGTATTATTTATTTTGTATGCATTTATGAGTGTAAATTGTGCTTTGGATTTTTTTAACTGCAGAATATCTTTTTTATAACAATAACAATAACTTCCTTTTACTTCAAGTGGATTGTGTTGCTATAGAGTAGAATTCACAGCAGTAGGAGTTACTGTTTTTTCCTGCTGATATTTCTTGCGATCAAATGTAAGGGAGGGGTTTATGTATAAAAAGGAACATTCGGAATGTTTTATTTATTCTGAAGAAGTCCCATTTATCAGGGATGAAAGCACTAATGTGCTTCACTTGTGGATCAATAACCTTCAGTCTGGTGTACTCTTGACACTGCTGTGACAAGTTTTGTGCTTAGTATTCGAGTTTCAGTGGTGCTTTCTGGTTCCTGATCTGGTTTGGTCGCCACAACGTCATCATCTGCCGGCGCCAATCGAGCAGACGCCATTACAGAGGGAAGTACTAAAGACTATAGTTTGTATGGGGAATTTAACTAATTCAGTGTTTGTCTCAACAAATGAATGAAATTATTTCCCAGAGGAATGGAGATATTTGTTTTACCAATGGCAGTGGTGCAAATGGAATTACCCCAGCTCTGCTTTCCCCTTTGTTAGTTGAGGGAGACGGTACTGGTGGATTTAACCCAAGGAGTGCAATGGCTTGAGTTTTGAACTCTAACTTCAACAAAACTGTTTTTTCACAAATATGGCATTTAAATGACTGGCTGGAAGAAAGAACTCAATTTGGGGTGAGTGACTTTTTGTGAGCGTAAGTCGTTAGAAAGCCAGTTAAGAGTTTTTGAAGAGTGTATAAGAGTGCAAAGAGTGCCTAAAGGACAGAGATGTTGGAAGTTTCCAACAGGTCTAGTGACTGGATCTTTGTTACATTTGGATTTGCTTAAGTTATTTTATAGACACAGCTGTGAACTGATGTAGGTGCTGATCAAATGTAACATTGTGGAACAAATGAATGCACGAAATTGATCTGTTAGTCAAAAATATTACTAATGATTTATTGTTTCCTGTTAAAGAAAATGACTATTGGAATATATATGACAGAGTATATAGAATTATATTTGATATAAAATACAGAAAGGAGAAGAAACTGAACATAGACAAAGCAGTATGAAAATGGGTCAGCCTACCTTCCCCCAGTGAAAATCAAGAACAGATATAGTTTACCTTTACCAGAGGAGAATAATAACAATTACAATTTGATCAAGGATAATACGGGGGGGGGCAGTAATGCACCGCCCAAGCTTGACTCCCCTTTAGAGTTCCTGCCCTTCAGGAGGTCAGAAAGGATCAAGAACAAGAACAACCAGAGACAGGAGTTATACCCCTAGAGGGGGCAATCAAGGAGAGGGAACCAGAATCAGAACCAGAATTGGAGTTACCAGAGACGTCACAAGGGGGAGGGGAGAGTGGACTAGAACAAACCACAGACAATTCTGTCCACAAACCTTGTGATGTTTCTTCTATATCTGTTATTTACAATGATTCAGAAGACTTTAAACTGTTCAGTTATGGTAACACAGTGATCAATAATGATTGGGCCAATCTATTTGAAAAAGGACTCATGTTCATGCCAGGCAGGAGTGCTAGAGTTGATGAGGTGTTAATTGATTTCAAATTGTACACTAGGAAATTGAACCTGTGTCTACACATTGCTAACAGCAATGTTGCATTTAACACTAACAGAGTGGGGTGACCTAGTACATTTAATCCCTTGCTACATCCTATGATACAACTATTTGAAAAAATATGTGAATACAATGTAAGGAAGGTGATAAGGATGAATGGGAATTCAAAGAGAAGCAACCTATCTAACCTCTTACAACATATTACAAATGATAAATAAATCAGATTGCTGAAACCAGAGAAGGGAGGGGGTCTGGTTGTGATGAACTACGATGATTATTCTGATAAAATGTTAACCATCCTACAGATTGATATCTATGAAGAGGCATCATTCAGTGAGAGAAATATCATAGGATAGACACTATGTTACATGATTTTTTTGACAGAAAAAAATTTCTCAACAAAAATATGAATATTGATAATGGAAACACCTAGGACACCCTCCATTTTTGGAATTCCAAAAATACACAAAGACCTGCATGATCCACCATTAAGGCCCAGAGTAGATGCTAAATCTTCTAAGACCAATTATTTAGCTAAAGTTATTGATTTGAAATTAAAAGGGGAGATGATGAACATAGGCCACTTTTTAAAGGGTTCATGGGATTTTTTTTAACCAGAATTGTAGAGTTGTTATATAATGAACAAATAATTTTTGTGACAATTGATATTAAAGATATGCACTCTATTATTCAACACCAGGTTGGGCTTGAGTGGTTCCATGAATCTTTAGTTAAAAATAGCCACATGAATCGTGGAGATTTTGCTACTCAAGGACTTAATGGAGATTATACTGATGAATAACTTTGTATTCTTTTGAAGGTCATATTTTCAGCCAAAAGACATGGGTGGCTATGTACTCGGTATGTGTCCCTGTCTTTGCCAATCTGGTGGTGGCCTATTGGGAACAGGAATATGTTTTCAATTCCCACTGTAGGACATCTTGAGCCTTTAATGGCAGTTTTTTGGATGATATTATAATTTTTTTTTTGGAATGATACTGAGGATAGACTGGTAGAATTCTTCACTTACATTAATGGCACCACTAACTTCCTTAAATTTACTATGAATTTTTCAAGAGTAGAAATGGCTTACTTGGATGCTAAAATTACTAAGAACAAGGAGTTGAGGACATTTGATTAATCTGTTTTCAGAAAACCCACTTACTCCAATACGGAGTTACACTTCTCTAGTCGGCACCCTCTTTTTCAAAAAAAGGGCTTTGTTGAAAGGGCAACTTGTCCATTTAGCTAGGATGATATCTGATGTTGAAGACTTTTACAAAGAGAGTGAAATATTAATAAACATGTTCGAAAAAAAGAGGGTACCCCAGAATATTTATTAAGAACTTAGCATTACAGGTATAAAAAGACGGGAAGGGTTATACTTCCCTTTGGTAGGTAAAACAGACTTCTCTTTTTTTTAAGGGGACCACCAAGCATAGGTAGAGCTTTGATTCTTACATGTAATGTAAATTTTCCAGCCATTAAGAGAGTACTACAGATGAATTAGGACAATTTTTCTATTAATAAAACATTACAAGACTGGTTGGAGAAAAATCTAAAATTATTTATAAGTAGAACATCAATATAAAAACCTTTTGGAAAGACACCATGTAATTAGTACATCTCCAGGTATGAGGGGTTGTAGATGCTGTAGCTAATGCCACTATATGTTAGAGAGCAGTACCTTTTTTTATAGAGGGGTATGGAGAAGTTCACATCAGACACAAATACCATCATATAAGCAAATGAGTGGTATACATGGTCCAGTGCACAGGATGTGTCAATCTTTATGTAGAGAAAACTGAGAAAACTTTCAAAATGAGGGTATACCAACATCTTTACGATATCAAAAGGAAAGACATACATAATGTTTTATATAGTCACATTAGTGATAACAATGGCCACATTTTTAAGCTTTACATTGTGGATGATGTGAAACTTTATGAAAGAGGGGGACCTTGGAAGGATTTATTACAGGTTAAAGAACAAAAGTTGTAGCCTAGGATGAGTGCTACAAGTCCCTATGAGCTAAATGAAATGGTGTCTATTAATTGAATATTAAGGTGGAAGGCAGCTCTTTGAGGATTTTCATTTTAATGTCATAGAGTATTTTTGATTCCCATAGGATAGAGTAATTGTTTATAACATCCCAAAAACAAACAAATTTATATTTTTAATTTCGTAGCCAGTCATATTTTATTAGGTGGATAAACATGCTGATAACATTTCTATGGGAAGTGCAATAAAATGTTTTTTCAATGCTATGTTTATACTAGGGTTGCCACCTATCCATTTTTTTTCTGGACTAGCTGGAAATCAAATTGCTTCTCCAGTAGTGTGGAAAACACTGTACAAGCTCCGGTATTTAGTTTCAAAACAGGAATCAGACTCTCGGAGTTTGTTAAATTGGTTGATTTAATATGCTTTTTAACAGAAAAGCATAGCAAATTGGCTAAAAGAAGGCATCAGGAACGGAAAAAATTGGGCGTTCCCTGCCAGTTGATGTCATACTGATGTCACAAAATGGACTGAATGAGGACGGGAGAGAGGGCAGGAATTGGCGGGGTTACAGGTGATGTGGGGGTGTGTGGCCTTAGTCCAGTTTTAGCCACAACAAAAGGTGGCAACCCTAATTTATACCTACACACATTTTTATATATTTATATATATTTTATTGTTATATTATTTATTTTGCATGCATTTATGAGTGTAAACTGTGCTTTGGGTTTTTTAACTGCAGAATATATTTATAATGATTGGTTGCTTTTACTTCAATTGGATTGTGTTACTATAGTAGAGTTCACAGTAGTAGGAGTCAAATTTTTTTTTCTGCTGATAGTTCTTGTCAATCAAATGTAGGGGAGGGTTTTTATGTATAAAAAGGACATTCTGAATGTTTTATTTATTGTGAAGAAGTCCCATTCACCAGGGATGAATAAACTTTGGTCTGGTGTGCTCTTGATGCTTCTGTGGTGATTTTTGTGCTTAGTGTTCAATATTTTATTTTAGTTTTATTTTTTAAACACTGTGGTGAAGAAGTGTAACAAGTAAAGAGGGAATAACAAGTTAAAAGGAGGGAGGAGCCCCACTCAGGAGTTTTGTCAGCTGACATGCATATTACTGTCAATGGAGGCATGAGAAAACTGAGAGCGGCTGATGCTGACCCGCTGATTTTATACCATTGATGACACTGTAAAATGGAAAAAGTTATTTCTCAGGCAAAGGTTATTGCATTTCAGATTCCGTGTTTGGATTAAGAATGTTTAGACAATGAATGGTAATTATTTGTGTTTTGATTGATTCTACTATTTACAGAACACTAACAACATATTTCTACCACCATTACTAGCACATGTTTATCCATACTGAACATGGCTGTGTTATGGCCTGGGTACTTTCTACCATGACAACAACAATAACAGGAAGTGATGGTTGTGTAACACAAGTCATAAGCCTGTATTTCTCCCAAAGCAAAAATCAAGCAGATAAATAAACATTTCTCCAAATCAGATGTCACATTTTAAAGCAAAGGCAGTGCATTCAGAAGAAAAGGTGTAAGCACAAAATATTCCATGGATTAATGAAATAACAGTATAGTCTGGGATGTACAATAAACTGTTTTTTAGGAATACACACTTTGAATGCAGAGAGTTCCTGGCAGCATTACTAACTACCAACAGATTCATTGGCATTTTTTTATATCTTATCTTTGACGCATTGCACAAGTCTTGTCTTAAAACAGTGTGCTCAAAAGGTTGAAAACTGCCTTCTAAGCAATTATTTAGCTTTGTTATTTGTTCTTGTATGAAAAACAGAAACATGATCCCATTGACTTCTACTCTTTTTAAATGATTATATTCTGTATGAAAAATAGTAGCAGATTACCTTATCTCTGTGGCCAAGCAGATTGTTTACCTCCAGCTCCAGTGTATGTCTACTGGTATCAGAGGCATTACCTTTAGATAAAAAAACATACTATATACATTACCTTTAGATAAAAATAATTACAGTATTAAGGATCATTCTTTTAACATTCATTATATCTACAATTTCATACTTTATTACAAAAGTTCTTTACATCTACAGGTTTGTACACTGCACCTCACTGGAGTGTATTACCCCAATACTTCTTCTGTCTTTAAAAACAGCCCATTTTGTCAGAACTATATATTGCAGTATAAAGGACTATGTGACATTATTTAATGAAAATGGCAATGCAAATGGTAATGTCTGTGAAATTATATTCTGTAAATGTAACATGTACCTGTGCATGCAGTACTACGTATTTATCAATACCAAAACCAACGTAAAGTATATTACCTTTGGAGAACCTCATTGGCCTTCTGCTGAAAATGTACTCAGGCCCAGTCAGTTTAGCCCAGCCAACAAAAAGAAATAAATAAAACAGAAATAAATACATACATTTGTTTAGATGCTTTATGTTCTTCTTAACTGATTGTTTCTGAATAAGAAAACTTGTCTCTTTCCTTAGTAGTAGCCCTACTCCTGAAAATGTAATGGATTGAAACCAATGTTTTTCAGTGTGCATATGTCTGTGTTTGTAGGTAGGTAGGTGCGAGAGAAAAAGAGCGAGAGAGAGAGAGAGAGATCAATATGCATATAGTGTGAATAAATTTGCATATACAAATATATATATATATATATATATATATATATATGTGTGTGTGTGTGTGTGTGTGTGTGTGTGTGTGTGTGTGTGTATATATATATATATATATATATATATATATATATATAGAGAGAGAGAGAGAGATAGAATTATATATATGGTTCCCCTTCATAAGACTGAATTAACATAAGCCTGAAACTCATAAGCCTGAAACTAAAAGCCTGAAAACTCAAAAGCCTGAAACTCAAAAGCCTGAAAACACAAAAAATGCATATACTGACTTTAAACAACATAAACCATATTAATTTCCAGTAAGTATAAACAGGGGGGCAAATCCCCCTGCAGCCCCCATGTGAGGGTCTGCGCCCCCCACACCCCCTGCTACTTAAATATACCAACTCCAAGATTGTACTTAGTGTAACAAAGTGCAACCTTGAAGCTGATATATTTAAGTAGCAGGGGGGATGGGGGGGCACAGCCCGGGTGCCGGGGGGCTTGCCCCCTGCTTATACTTACTTGAAATTAATATGGTTTATGTTGTTTAAAGTCAGTATTTGTATTTTTTGTGTTTTCACACTTTTGAGTTTTCAGGCTTTTGGTCTCAGGCTTATGAGTTTCAGGCTTTTGAAGTTTCAGTCTTATGAAGGGGAACTATATATATATATATATATATATATATATATATATAGATAGATAGATAGATAGATGTGGTATGAAAGCATCAGGGATGTTGCCCCAAAGCAGAGTTTGGCTTAGTGAACACAAATATACTGAAGCCAAAATACAGTCCACAGTGTCAAATTTTGCAAGGACTGAAATTTTCAAGAATACCGTGTCATGTTATTTGTTTATTACAGTTATTTCATTTTGTTAATTAAACAGGTTCTACCAGGCCTATTCCTCTTTGATAGAGGAAAAGACATAAGGTGATATTCAGGAGATAAGGCTACAAAACTCTTTTTATGAAGGACTGCTGTGGATGTAAATGTATAGATAATAATGGAGTTGAAGGATCTGTTAATGGAAGCTTCAGTTTAATCAGAGCAGATATCAAATTCATAAATGTCATATTCTTTCATCTCAAATTTTTTTAAAAATATAGAGAAAGAAATTGGGAAGGTAAAGCACAGCCACGAGTTAAACAAAGGGTGATTTAGTACGTCGGAAACTGGCAAAGAAGCAATCAAAGTAGAAAATTAACAAGTGTAGGTGGTTGCGGGGTGCATAAAACATATGTGGTGCAAATACATTGTGAAAGCTACCATTGAGAAAATTGCAAAAGTATGGCTATGGTTTCAGAAAGATTCAATCTTGTCAGTGCAAACACTTGTGCTGTGATATTAAATACGCTGAAAGGCATGATGTTATGAAACTAAGATACCACTGAAACGGAAAATCTGTTTTGGATAGAGAAATAGTAGGGTGAGGCTGTCTACAAACTCTCAAAGGTTTATAATTGTGTTTTTGTTATGTTTACTGTGTTTAGCTATCATTTTTTCATCTTGGTGTACAGTTTGTTTATGGCTGGGATCCACTAAAATGGTTTATTTTTGGAGATTGTGTTTTGCTTTTTTGAGTGGGAACAGCTACCCCTGTAGAAAGATTCAGCACAGGCAGTTGAATTATCTTTGTTTTGGGAGACACACATTTTGCCAGTGTATCACTCAATAGTAGATAGTTTGCTTTAGAATAATTTTTGAACATTCTAGTGTTTGAAGGCAGACCCTGTTCCAGTACAAGTACCACTTTGTGGTCTAACCTTACTATAGATGATGATACACAAGGTGGGGTGCAGTGGCACCCCATATTTGTGAGGATCAAGTTGAGGATGTTGTTTCCCTTTGTGGGTCATTCCAGGACATTCATATTAAAGTCCAGGAACATCTGGGCTTTCTCGTTTGAAGATGTGCATGTTTTCCAGTTTATCTACCAGAATTACCATGTTAGTTCCTATGCTTAGCAATTCAAATTCATTTAGATATTTTGTGTGAGTGCCTTGGATCATGGAGGGGAATCAATAGCTAGCGATGATATGATAAGGGGTTTTATCTATGGAGGTTTGGACATGGAGAATTTCTAGGTCATCAAGCTGCTTTACCAGTCTGGAGGTGTAGTTATTTTTGATAAAGGTTGAGACACATCTCCTTTGCTTCCCTTCCTGAATGGTACCTGGTCTAAAGGTGTAGAAGGCATTATAGCTCTGCACTGTTGAGATGCACTCGGCTGCTTAAAACCATGTCTCACTTACCACACTTGATGAATATATTCTCCAGGGTAAGGAGGGCTTGCAAAAAGTGGAGTTTCTTGTTCAGACATCTAGCATTTAACACTAGTATCTTCCTTTTGGTTTGAGTAGGTTTGGCTATGTAGGTAGGTTATGTAGGCTGACATTACCTAAAAAAGGCACTTCTTCTTCTTTCGGCTGTTCCCGTTAGGGGTCGCCACAGCGGATCATCTGTTTTCATTTCTTCCTGTCCTCTGCATCTTGCTCTGTCACACCAACCACCTGCATGTCCTCTCTCACCACATCCATAAACCTTATCTTAGGCCTTCCTCTTTTCCTGTTACTTGGCAGCTTCATCCTTATCATCTTTTTTCAAATATACTCAGCATCCCTCCTCAGCACATGTCCAAATCAATGTAATCTTGCTTCTCTGGCTTTGTCTCCAAACCTTCCAACCTGGGCTGAGCCTCTAATATACTTATTCCTAATCCTGTCCACCCTCGTCATACCCAGTGAAAATCTTTACATCTTTAACTCTGCCATGTCCAGCTCTAGCTCCTGTCTTTTTGTCAGTGCCACTGTCTCCAACCCATATAACATAGCTGGTCTCACTACCCTCTTGTAGACCTTCCCTTTCACTCTTACTGGTACTCGTCTGTCACAAATCACTCCTGACACTCTTCTCCACCCACTTCATCCTGCCTGTACTCTCTTCTTCACCTCTCTTCCACACTCAGCATTACTCTGAACTGTTGATCCCAAGTATTTAAACTTGTCCACCTTTACCACCTCTACTCCTTGCATCCTCACCATTCCTCTATCCTCCCTCTCATTCACACACATATATTCTGTCTTAGTCCTGCTGACCTTCATTCCTCTTCTCTCTAGAGCATATCTCCACCTCTCCAAGGTCTCCTCTACCTGTTCCTTACTCTCACTACAGATCACAATGTCATCTGCAAACATCATAGTACACGGGGACCCCTGTCTGATGTAGTCTGTCAACCTGTCCATCACCATTGCAAATGAGAAAGGGCTCAGAGCTGAACCTTGATGCAATCCCACCTCCACCTTAAACGCATCTGTCAATCCCACCGCAGACCTCACCAATGTCACACTACCCTTGTACATATCCTGTACCACGCTTACATACTTCTCTGACACTCCCGACTTCCTCATACAATACCACAACTCCTCTCTAGGTACCCTGTCATATGCTTTCTCTAAATCTACAAAAACACAATGCAACTCCTTCTGACCTTCTCTGTACTTCTCCATCAACACCCTCAGAGCAAACATCGCATCTGTAGTGCTCTTTCCTGGCATGAAACCATACTGCTGATCACTAAGCATCACCTCCCTTCTTAACCTAGCTTCCACTACTCACTATTGAGTAGAAAACATTTGCTAATTTGCGTAGCAGAGTAATTTCACACAGAATCAATGCTTCATAATAATGAATAATAAAAGGCACTACAGTGTTTAGGTATAAATATGTGATGGCCTACAAAATAAACAGATCAGTAAGTAAAATAGGGTAGATATGCCAGAATATTACACAGAATTGCAGTAATCAGGTGGTATTGTGGTCATTCAGAAATGCAAGGATATTTGAAAGAGAGAGATGTAGAGACAATTTCTCAATTTAGAGCTAATAAAACTAAAGGAAATATGGAGTTTATAGGAAATTTTTTAAAAATCTGACAGGAGAAATGATGCATATAAACAGAACTAGAATACACGTAGTAAAGTGTTTTTAAGTGGGATGCATTTAATGGAATGTTTTATGGAATTTTCAAAATCAGTACTTGGAGAAGAGTAGGGTCTGTCCATAGACTGTTACCATGCATTCATTCTGGGAGACCATTGAGGTGTCTAACCTAATTTCCCAGCTGTCCTAGTAAAGTGACCTACTCATAATTATACAGTAGGAAAATGGATACTGAGGGAATCAAAGTCTGAATTACATTTAGCAGCTTGTCAACAGCTTATAGCCTTAATCGGTAACCCAGAACAACAGACTGTTCGTGTCATTCAAATTACTTTTGCATACGAGTTTCTCCTTTGCCACTCACTTTACTCTTTCTGACTTCGATTTCCATCATCTTGCACTCATATACCTCTCTTTATTGACTCTCCTCCTACTCACTTTTGAACTACTGGCTTTTATCTTCCTTTCACCAGCTAGGATCAGTCACCCATATCCAATCCGTGTTCTGCATTCAGCTGTATTCCTAAAGAACTTAGTGACACTATGGCTTGCTAAACGATAGTCCTTATTTGTGCTATTAGCCAGCTCAGCAAAATCTGCTGTCAGCATCATCACTTTCTTTAGTTCATCTACCAAGAAGGTGCAACCATGAAGGATTAGTGTTAGATAAATTGCAGGTCAAAGAATCAAACAGCTGATTATGTGTAAGCATATAGATTTTTAGATATGTGGACTGTGTATAGACATATGGATTTGAGAGAGACTGAGAATAAAAAACAGTGAATGGCTCCATAGCTTCTAATTAAAGCAATATACCTCAAATGATATAATGTCATTCCAAAGCTGTCAACCTTCTTCATTATCAAATAGTAAAAGTATCTGGAGCACTGCAACATCAATCGATAAATAAAAGATATAGCAACCCTCAATATATACACCATGAGTGTATGACATGTATGTAAACTTTTAAGTAAGTAAGTATACCCATATATAAGTAAGTAAAAAAATAAATAGTAAAGCTGTAAAGAAAGGAATAAATATATGCAATATAAGGCACACAGGCAAAATATTCAAGCAAAAGCTAAGTACACACTTGGATCAGCGATCATAATATCGAACAAATGTGAATGATGTAAAAAAAAAAAAAAAGCGTGCAGGGAAACAAACTCCAGACATAGTCATTTTAAAACTACATCCTTAACCATTACACCAATGAGCAGCTCAGTTACAACTGCTGCAATTATTCCTCATAACATATAGTCCGATTACGCTCTATGGCACCACTTTGTTTTGTTACATGTTTGAATCTAGATGTTCCAGAGTTGCCAGTACTTTTACTATTCAATAATGAAGAAATTCGAAAGCTTTGGAATGACATTTTATTGTTCGAGTTGTGTTGCTTTGATTAGAAGTTAGGGAGCCACAATGAACATTATAAAGCAGGTTGTAAAACAACATGTCACTGTCATCAGTGTTTTGCAGTTTTAGAGAGTAGCAAACATTTATTTTTCTGAATATTTCATATGTATGATTATGAGATTGCTGTTTAAGAATGAATATAATTCTTAATGATGATACTTAAGATGGCAGCTTTATTAAATTAAATGTTATCAGTCAGCATGCCTTTTTTAACATGCTGACTGGTATTTCGTAGATACACTTCACTTCTGTGCAAGCCTTTCACAGCAAAACAACACTATGCAGTGACACAGGGAGACACTGAATATCCAGATTAAAAAAAAACACAATGCTTATGAAAAGCCAGCTCCACCTAAAGGTATATAAAGGAGCCACACAGCACATATGCAAAAGTACTAAAGACATACAGTGAAACTGTGCAGGCAGGCAAAGTCATTCAGTGAAATATATACACATAAGTACAAGAGACAAGCCAGAGACTGGCTGCATGCTACATAGGACACTGTCTTGAGAAGACAAAATGTGAACTTAGACCAATACATCCAAATGTAAAGGGTATTTTGAAGCACCTAGGCTGTCCATGGTATTCCTTCCCTCAGAAGGATGGTAGTAATTACAGCAGACAGCTAAGCAGCCATAAAGTATTTGCAGCAGCATTAATATGGTGTCCACCTCTGAACAGCAGTAGGATTCATAAAAGGGAAAATGGGGTGCACAAGAAAGTAACAAAATGAAAGAACAAACAAAATAACACAAAAGGATTACATACAAGATGGTGGGATAGGATTGCATTTCTTGAGGTAAGGGAAATGGGAAGGGTGACAGGGAAAGGAAAGGAAAGGAAAGGGGATAGGATAGTGTGTGGAACACACACACTAACACAAACAACATGCACAAATGAGATTGGACATACACAGTAGGATGGAGAAACATGGGATAAGCATAGACAAGCAGGGTAGATAAATGGTAATCGAAGAGTTGGACAACACACAGAATATGAGCTGTGACACAAGAGAAAGTGAAATGGAGCACATATGGCTAGTAATAAGGTAAGATATCAGTACATATTCTGTTATCTCCCTCCCTGGTGAGGAGGGACATTACATGTGTGACACTGCCAGCCCAGCTATCTGGAATGCTGTAAATAATTCTAAGTCATTTGTGAATATTGATATGATTTATACAAAACGTATGTACTGAGCTAACATGTATCCACAGTGTACCCTGCTGGAACATAGATGATTAACTTAAGAATAGTTAATATTAAGTTACTTTATAGATGGGCCATAAACAAAAGAAGTTATCTTACAATTTCAGTGTAGGAGACACAATGTTTAGAGCTAGAAGTTTTTTGTATTGTCTTGAAGAGAAGTGATTACTATGTTTAAAATGTAAAAGTATTTTATTGTTTTATGACTTCCAAGATCTTTAAACATCTGAAGGATATGTATTTTTCACACAGAGATGTTAAATGTTGGGCACTAGGGGTTTAGCTTGGGAACTGAAGTCACGTGACAAAAAGTGATGTCATCCAGGCTAACCCAGCAGTAATGTGTGATATTAATTTGGGAACTCTCTCAGAGAGAGACTATGCATTTTGTATTTTGTCTTTGGCCTGGAAACATCCACTCATCATCACCATCTGCACTTGGCTTGCTCTGTATGTAAGATTTAGGGCATAGTATCTCTTTTACATATAGATAGGAATATAATAAAGATTAGTTTAGATGTTTTCTGTATTTATTTGAGATTGCCCTGCAATGTTGTTTTAAAATATTTCCTGTGATTTTCAACTCTGAAGTTACTGTGTTAATTGACTGAGTATTGTCTTTTTCTTTTATTATTTGTTATTAAATATATTTAAACCTATCTTTGTGGATGATATTTGTGAGACATATTTAAGCTCTTAGGGTACTTGCATATGTAGTTGGTGACACTGTATAGGCCACTCCTAAATAGCCTTGCAAGTCTTGGTCAAACCTACCATTTAGAATATTAGCAACATTACACAGTAGGATTGGAAACCCTTTGTTAAGGGCCTAGAGTGGCTGGTAAGAGTGGTTGGTGGCATTGATAACTATATTATAGTCTGGGCAGAAGTGGGCATATCTAGTAAACTTGTGCCAGCCTTTCCCAGGTGTGTGTGTGTGTTTGTATATAAATCAAATCTCAAAGTGTGTGTGTGTGTGTCAGCTACTTGGGCAAAGACACAAAGCACTGGTTGGACAGAGAGGGTACTGAAGGTTTTGGCTTGACCACTCAGCTGAGATATCAACCCTATAGCTGTTCCAGTGGGGAATCTTACTGGAGATCTGGAGAAAGAGGGAGAAACCAGCCCCAGACTGACTGTGGTCTCTGTGTGCTCTTAATGGAAATTGCACTTTACTGTGTGTGTACTTGTCATCCTCCCATTGTGTATGTCCCCCACTGTTGCCAGTGGTGAGGATTGAGGCTCCTTGATTACTGGGCCAGTGCAGGGGCATCACATACTAATTGGTGGACAGTGATGGGATATCCACATCACATATTAATTGGTTGATAGTGGTGAAATAGCCACAATACATATTAATTGGCTTGTAGTGGTGTGGATATTGAATTCCTGTAGCTTGTGTACAGTGGTCACTGAAGATGTTTGTATGCCATGCAGTGAACATTCAGAGTTTCATATCACAATTGTTTTATTTTATTTTTTTTTGTCAGCTTAGTTATTCAGGGAGAGCAGGCAAGCATGTCAGCCGAGGAGTATGGCAAAATGACAAGGAGCTAGTTGGGTGAAATGTGCCAGGCTAAAGAACTGGTGCATGCCAACCTGACTAAAGCAGACATGCTTGCAACTTTAGTCACAGCTGCATCACAGAATAGCAACCAGGAGGACAACCAGGCTGGCCTTGGAAATGTACAACTCTCAGAAAATGGGCAGTTCAAACCTTTCCACAGAGGACTTAAAAATCCATCTGGAGTTAAAGTTACTTGAGCTGGAGGCCAAGTATTTGGAAATAGAGGCAGCAAAGAGACTGAGGTATCTAGATGCTGAGGAAAATGAGAAACAGTGATGTCTGAAGGCTGAGGAAAATGGGAAACTGCATCATCTGGAAGCTGAGGAGAATGAGAGGCAGAGGTAACATGAAAGGAGATGCTGACTCTTTGCCAGAGTCAAGGAGGTAATGGAGAATGGAGTAAAGGAACCCCAGAAGCAACAAAGGTCAGTACATTTCTTCCACAATTTACAAAGGGGGATGATTTTGATAGTTTTATTCATATGTTTGAAAGGATATGTAAATGTTGACCAAGGGCTCTGGGTACGGTTCCTGAGCCCCTTACTCCATGATAAAGATGTAACTGCTATTTCTAAATTGTCTGATACTGATTGATTAAATTATAATATTGTAAAAAACTGTCTTTTAGACCACTTTAAGTTAACACCTGAAGCTTATAGAAAAAAAGTTTTGTGAGCATAGACCCAGGGCAGATGAAAGTGTGTGTGTGAATATATTGCTGAACTAAGCACTTATTTTCATAGATGGGTAAGTGAATGTCAGGTCACTACTTTTGAAGGGCTGGCAGACCTTTTGGTGAGGGATTTCTTTTTAACTTCAGAATATCTGCCTAAGTACTTCATCCTTAAATTTTTACGGTCTATGTATTAGTTTCCACTGAAGTGTTTGGCAGTGCTCTGTACACTCAGACACCTTAAGTGACATTTTTTCCTGCAAAAGGAATATATAAGGAAACAGCTCCAGTACTTAGTAATAATGACCATCCCTCCTGGCATGTCTAAAGGTCAGTTCCCTGTGGTTTCTCCTATTAACCTGGTGAACTTGGGCATTCTGAGGCAGTGTAGCAACTGCCTAATGTACAGACAACTCTCTCCTCTTACCTCCCAATACTCAGACTTATAAGAGATGCAGTTATATATCCAAATTGGAAGCCATGCACTCTCAAGCCAAGACCGGAATACTGGTCAAAAGGAGAAGGTCAACACCTGCACCACACCACATGCAACATATAGCCCTTCAGAATACCCACCATTACAGCTTTCACAAAAAAAACACAAACCACACACCCGCCTTCACGGAGGGTCTCAATAGAAATCTACCCAAACCGCAGAGACCTCCAAGGCAGAAACACACTTGACCACCACAACACAGCACAAACCACAAGACACATAGCTCACCTACACAGTGTGCCCCTCAACCTAAGCCCCTAAGGCAAAACAGTTTGCCCAATATACTAATCACAGGTGGCTCGATAGTGAGGCACACTGATGTCCCACTCACTAAGCTGAATAAGGAGAGGATAACAGTCAGCTGTCTATCAAGTGCCAGAATCTAACACATAACACACGCACTCAGGTTACTCCACAACAAGTACAAGTATGACTCTGTCACTGTCCATATGTGTGTGTGAATGACCTGAGATGCACCTCCCTGGACTACATGAAAAAAGACATGGAGGAGCTCTTGGATTATGTGGCCCAGGTAGGTATGACCCTAGCCCTGAGCAGCATTCCACTGTCACCCAGAATGATACCGCAGTACAAGCAGAAAATGATTTACTTCAACAATTGGCTAAGTTTCTGGTGTCATTCTAAGGGGATCCAGTATCTGTCTGCTTGGGATGACAAGATTGACAAACCTTGATGCTTTGCCAGAGATAGCCTGCAACTGTCACTCCTGGATTTCCGGATACTGGCTAAGGCTCTTGCCACCCCTATAGTGCCTTTTTAGGTGATGTTCCAAAGAACAAATTACCACTGTAACAGCTATAAGTAAATGCAATCTGAGGGTCATGCTGCTCAATGCTAGAAGTGTAAATCTCAAGATGTACCTGCTCAAGGCACTCCTCAAAATGGAGAACATTGACATTTGTGCTGTAATGGAGACTTGGTTTAAAGCAGCAGAAAGCACCCCTGCACTACCAGGCTATAACTCATTTCTCACCTTTCAGCCCCAGAACATGGACCAAAGCTCAAAGGTGGTGGTATCTCCATATTCTTAAAGGATATGTACACCTCCAGACTAGTATCCCAGCATAACATATGTGAGATACTTCAGGAACAACTAACATTGGGTAAGACAGCGATTCAGGTTGTAGCCTGCTACAGGTCCCCAACCATGTCCCAAGACTCTCACTCCACGTTCCTAAGCACCCTAGAAACTATTAGGGTGCAACACAACACTCTCATACTAGGTGGCTTCAACTATCCCTCCATCAACTGGGAAAACTACTCATGCACCAGTACACTGGCCTAATGCTTCCTAGAATTCATCAAGTCCAATGCCCTGGACCAGCTCATTCCTACCTCCACTGGAGGAAGCAACATCCTTGACCTGGTTATTACAAACATTGGTAACCGTTGCTCTACACCAATAGTCAATTCCTCCCTGGTTAGATCTGACCACAAACTAATCACCATGGAAATCCACATCTCACCCACACCCCACAAAGGTAACCACCATGAAAAACTTCTCCAAAGCTGACTTTGGGCTTCTAAAAACAGAGTTAGCTAACTTCACAGCACCCATGTCAATGGAAAATAGATGCATGACTACCAAATCATACACCAATGCACTGTATAAACATGTACATAAATGTATGGAACTAGCCATACCCAACAGAACCAAGACACTCTCCTCCAAAAAAAAGAAAGCCAATCTGGTGGTCCCCTGCCATTAATAAACTTTACAACAGAAGGAAGAAACTGTTGCAGAAAAAGGTGAAGTCCCAAGACTGGAAAAACTCCTTTATTAGCCTCAACAAAAAGTTGAGATCCCTCATCAAAACCTCTAAAGCCAGTTATAAAGGCAGAATTGCAGCAGACACTAACAACAACCACAAAGCCTTCTATAGTTATATCAAGAATCTCCACGGCAATACCCAGGTTTGCTCTGAGTTACTGCACAATGGTACCTCTTATACCGAGCCAACAGATATTGCCAACATACTGGCAGACAGATTCAGTGCCAACTTTACCTCTCCCTCCCAAAGGACCAATCATACTGGAGGAATGCCAGGCACCCAGCATTACTGTAGCACAGGTTAAAGCTGCATTGTCCAAGGCCAAGAATACAGCTTCCATGGGACCCTACAATATCCCTGGATGTGTTCTACATGCACTACAAAGTGAACTGGCACCATATCTGTGTGCCCTGTTCAATCACAGCCTCACCTCAGGCTTTGTCCCTACAGAATGGTGCACTGCTACAGTCATCCCTCTCCATAAAGGGGGAGCGACTACAGACCCTGGGAATTTTCACCCCATTAGTCTAATGAGTCTGATATGTAAGGCTATGGAATGCATCATCATGGACCTAATTAAAAAGGATATAGGGAATCTCTAAACTCTAGATCCCACACACTTTGGTTTTATGAAAGGTAGATCATGCCTGCTCAACCTGGTTGACTTCTTTGAGTTAGTCACCAGAGCTGTGGATGACTGCAGGACAGTTCATACAGCTTACCTTGATCTGGCCAAGGCCTTTGATACCATTCCCCACTCAGGAGTTATTGATAAACTCACCAAACTAGGCATCAACCCATATATCACTAGGTGGGTTGCAAATTGACTCACAGACAGAACCCACAGTATGAAAGTAGTGGACTCCAAGTCAGACTGCTGCCCAGTCATGACTG
>NC_056751.1:792213066-792241115 GCF_019279795.1 Protopterus annectens | reverse complement strand
GCCTCAGTATGCAGCCATCATGCTTTGCACACACAGTGGGTAGGAATACAGATATATATCCAAGGGCAACACGCTATAATAAGCCAAATGTGGGCATACATAGATGTGTGGAAGAGAGTGACTGTGACAAAGAGCCATCCATCATGAGGCCTGTCACATCCAGCACACGGCCAAATCTCTACAACCACATAATGTGTAAATGTCACTCACTGTAGACCTTAGCTACCAGTATTCATCAGCATTACAGACTATATGATGCAAGTGCTAGCTGTGCAACATGACTATACAAGGCAGTAGTCATCTAGCAGCTGTATACATGTACCTGCGGAATATAACCCTGCATGTTCCTGCATGTGGTGTGTCAACCTCTAGATGAATGGGTTATGGCCCATGCACACATACTGCCCTCTCCATAACTCTACTATGACAAGTCTGCTGAGGTAATCCACTTTGAAATACACCTTTGGGAATGGAGTAGCTCAGTAATCTTTGTGGCATGTCCTAAAACTGCTTAATGTTGTAGTGTGATAAACTAGTTAGGTAGAAGCTCTAATCCCAGACATAGCAATTGTGTGTGTGTGTGTGTGTGTGTGTGTGTGTGTGTGTGTGTGGAGCAATGCTTTTAAGGCTAGTTACACTCATTACAATTCAAATGCTCTACTTTGGCATAGCTGTTGATGTCATTCACTGTGAAATACACCTTTGGGAAAACTGTAGCGCAGTAATCTCAATGGTGCGTCCTATAACAGCTTAATGCTGTATTGTGATATAGAACTCTGGTAGGGGTTCTATTCCCACACATGGCAAGTGTGGATGTTTGTGTGTGTAGGGAGCAGTGCATTTTAGGCTAGTCACACTCACTACAGATCAAATGTCCTACTTTGGCAAGGCTGCTGATGCCATTCACTGTGAAATACACCTTTGGGAAAGGAGCAGCCAAGTAATGTCTGTGGTGCATCCTATAACAGCATAATGTTATAGTGTGATATAGAACTCTGGTAGGGATTCTAGTCCCACACATGGTAAGTCTGGATATGTGTTTAGGGAGCAATGTTTTTTATGCTAGTCACACTCATTACAATTCAAATGCCCTACTTTGGCAAGCCTGCTGATGTCATTCACTGTGAAATGCACCTTTGGAGAAAGAGTACTCCAGTAATCTCCATGGAGTGTCTTATAACTGCATAGTGCTATAGTGTGTTAAACTAGTTAGATAGGAGTTCTAATTCCTGACATGGAAGGTATGTGTGTGTGTGTGTGTGTGTGTGTGTGTGTGTGTGTGTGTGTGTGTGTGTGTGTGTGTGTGTGTGTGTGTGTGTGTATGTGTGTGTGTGTGTGTGTGTGTGTGTGTGTGTGTGTGTGTGTGTGTGTGTGTGTGTGTGTGTCTGTGTTTGTCATTCATATCCTGTGTGTTGATGGCTGTGAGTGTGAAACAACTGGAGTCATTTTGGGGTGCATTTTGCAAATTTCTTATATGGTGGCTCTAGTATATGTCACAATGCCCACCTTACAGGGATAACAAATGTGAAATAGCCGAAAGGCTGGGGTGCAAATCCATACCCCTACATGTGACATCAAGGCCTGGCAAACAAAGTTAGCAGCCCTTGTATTACCCAGAGAACACTCACAAACCGTGTCTCATACGCAAACACACTTGCCTAGGCAACAACTGCTATGTTGGTAGTACCCTGCATATTTCCCACAGATAGTAACCATGGTGTGATTGTAGTGGGCTACAGAGGGCATGGCACCCTGTCCATCAGTCCAGTAGGTAAGTACATGCAGACAGTGTACCTTCAATATGTTCCCCACTGGACACCTGCAACACCTGTGGTGCCATCAAATGTGACCCACAAAGGATATACCATGCCTTAAACACATGCCGTGTATGGATAGATGCCACTGACACCAGGGAATACCTGTATCATGCTATCAAATTAGGTGGAGGGTCAACCTGCTGTCCATTACCAATTCCCGCCACATGAGGCCAGGACTGGCACATCTGATAACAATCTGCATACACAACATGGGCAAGACACCCCAGGTACAGTTCCACATGTCACTGTACATGCATGTGGGATGTGTGTGCATCCCAGACACCATCCATGTCATGGACTAAAGAACACACACATGGCAACCAATGCACAGCAATGGCCACATACAATAGTTACCCAGGTGACTGGATGGTGAATACAATACCCGCCTATGTGGGCCAATCCAGACACTACACCCCTGAGCCACACTGCAGACCATTGTTATGTGGCCTGATGCCAAGGTATACCCATCACCTAGCCCTGTATAACCTTCTGGCACAGTCAACCACTACACACCCGTGAAGCAATGCACCCATGCATGTCAGTACTGGCATCCTGTGTCTGTGTGTGTGGAGTACAATGCTTATGACCACATTCACACTCACTACAACCCCCACTGACATACTGAAGCATGCTGTCTGATGTTAGACACCTGCACATACCCTTTGCCCATATAACCTCCAGGTAACTGCTGTTGTGCATGTGATACCAGTACAGTACTGTATTGTGGCAAACTAACTAGTGAGGAGTTGTATTCCTGACCCTGCCAAGTGTGTCAATGTGTGTGGGTCCCTGAGAGTGTGTGGCTGTGTTGAAGCTGACACCTGTTCATGTGGACAGGCACGTGTACTACACTTGCCATATAGCTACCATATCACTGTTGCAGATGTCACTCACCATCACATATATGTTTGGAGAGCTCCTCAACATCTATCCTATGTGGTGCATCCAGTAATTGGATAGACGTGATAGCAATACATAGTCAGGGGTTTGATACTCTGTATTGGTAGGTGTGTGACATAAACATGCATATGTTGTACTCTCCCAATGCTCCCTGACTCTTTGCCTCTGTCTGCCTCTCTTACTCCCTCTCTGGTGGATGAGGAGACTTACACCTGCTTTGCTTAGGCAGCAGCATGTGTATTGTAAGTGATGCTCATGATCAGCTGATGGCCTCTGCATGAATTGCAGCCCTCATCTAGCTGATTGCATGTGGCACAGATGTGGTAACATTCCCATTGCCAATTGCATGGAAACACACTTCAATATATAGGAACATCATGTTGGTGTAGGGCCTTTCCATTCACTGTGAGCAAGACCTAGATCTGTTTTTGGCAAACAGCATCACAGATGGATTGGGGACTTACCTCTAAAAACATACACTGTAGAAACAGGCCAACACACAGGAGGGGGATGTGCCTGACATGACTACAGAATTTAAGTGTTGCTATTCTGCATTTGAAGTAATGTTGGTTTAACAGTGTGGATATGGCTGTTCTACATGTTTTAATACCTGTCATGACAGTGCAATGTTACTGAGGAAACCCCCATCTGTAGGGCCATCTGCAGACTGGGCAGTGTGGGGTGCCTTTTTTTTTCTTATGTTACCCACAGAGCACCTATCTGTGAACTCTAGAAGCATAGTGTGAGGATTGCAGACAGTACATGTTAACAGACATGAGAGCTACTGACCTCATATCCCTCATAGGACATATGTTGCAACAAACCCTGTTACAACAGTAAATGTATGAGTTTATCACATGAACATGTCGATATTAGCCCTGTTTATGTTCCTCCAGCCACAACTCTGTCAACCTGTGTACATATGTCATGCAGCAAGAAGTGCATATGTGCTGTACACCGTAATGTATTGACATCATATCTGATAACAAACCAGTGGGATATCAGACTGCAACACATGTTATGTATAGTAGGGGTTCTCTTTGAGGACATAACCTGGACATACTGTGGTTGTGTGTACAGTATTGAGGTCTGTGTACTTATGGTGATTGTTGACAGTGTGTATATTGTGAATATGTACCTTGACCTGTGTACAGACTGTGGTAGATGTCATTGTTCTTGGTCCTGTTCTATCTGATGTTACATGCTGCTCCACTGTAAGTTACCCTATCAGCTTACATGTTTGTAAAGCCAAACACACACATGTCCCATACCACAGACAGGCATTGGACCACACTGTGTAGTGGCCCAGTATATGTAGGGTTAGTGTGTGAGTGACACATATGAGGATGGTGTTGATCAGATAGCCCATATACTGTAATATCAAGCTGGCTACCATATGTGGCTGTGGCTGTGTTCACATTGGTTGTGGTTATGCACTTTCACACAGGTGTCTGTTACTCTGTGCTGTGACATGTCTGTAGAGCCTGCTATATATGCAGGTACATGTGCATTTCCCCATAGGAAATGTAGGCTAGTGTTGTGGCAGTCTGACTGTAGCCTGCACTGTGCTTTGTTACATGCCTAGCAGCTTAGTGTCCTTATCCAGTGTGATGTTATGTTCAGATACTTGCCAAATGTACTGCTGCCAGGCCACTCTAGCAGTCATGTATGTCAGACAAAGCAGTGGGATGCTGTATAGATGTATGTCACTAACTAGTAGGTAGTATGTGGCCATGGCATCTCTGCACCAGTGGTTATCATGTGGCAGGACAGACAGGGGTGTGTGAAATCTATGGGGGCAGATGTATACCAGTATTTACATGTTATACCCATCTACATGGCTGTTAACATCCACATTGTCAGGCTTGGTCTACATGTCTTGCACTAAGGGGTTCTGTGTGTACCTCTGGACTTACCAGAGTGTGTCAGACTGTCCACATTTATTGGTTATATCTCTGTTGTAGTCCACAGGATCAGTACTGTGCTAGCAGTGGTACTGTACTATGATGTCCTTAAGATGTCTGTCAGTAGCCAATGGCGCATATGTTAAAGGCAGATGTAACCTCCCGCACACATGTCTGTGAAGACAACCTCTATCACAGTAGCAATAGTCTACATATATAACTGCACTACATACCTGACATCCCCTTGCACTACAAGGTTGGGACTATTGGGGCTGAGGTAGGGCTCCACTCCATGTTCAGGACATATGGTGGACATATATGTATATATAATTATCCATATATCTATATAGATATGTACACATATACATATCGACATACATAGATGGATATGTATATGTCCACATATATATATATATATATATATATATATATATATATATATATATATATATATATACACACATATAAACACACAGATATATACATATATACAGCAATATATATCTACACATATACAGATAGAGATACATATGCACATATACTTACAGATATCTACGTATATATGATAGTAATCGGTATATCAGAATAGATATGTATGCACATATATAGATATCTACATATATATATCTACATAAATAGGTGTATATATATATATATATATATATATATATATATATATATATATATATATTTATATATATATTTATACACACATATGTACATATGAAGAGATGTACACATGCCCATATATATGTTGCACTATACAGACATATGCATGGATAGACTTGTGTATGTACATGTAGACATATATCAACCTATTATATGTATATATCCATATTCCTGTCATGTGTACACCTCACGGTTGTGTATACTCTCCCAGACATATCTTACCGTATGTATCTGCTATGTGTACATAATGTTAAAACAAAATATGTCATGCAACAGTCATATTAATAACAAGTACTACACAATTGTGGTAGTAAAGGCAATTGTTCAATACTAATCAATATGTGTATTGACAGATATATTGGAAAAACAACAGTAGTCTTCATCATGGTCATGGCGTAGTGGTTAAGTGTTGTGATTTTAGTGTACAGGGCTCTGGGTTCAAGGGCTGTTCATTTTTTTTGCTGGGCAGAACAAGGACTGTCGGATATATAGTAGTTAAGGCAGTTTTGAGCAGCTTTAAGTGCATTTGCATGGTTTTGCATGAAATTAAGCAGTGCTAAGCTACAGGTAAACGTATGGGTGCTTACACAGTGTTGGCTTTGCTTACCAGTGCGCAAATCAGCTTAGCTGTTATATTGGAGCAATGTTGATACCTGCTAAGCATGGCTTAGCCCTGGTAACCAGTTCGCACCACCCAGTCTGATAACATAGCAGGGTAATGTCATCTGTAATAAGTGTATGTAATGCCATGTACAGTACATGCGCCTAGGTGCTGTCATTACGGTAGCAAGATGTGTGAGTGTCATGTCTGGGACACATATGTATGTGAGGCCTGTACACCACTGTTATCCATGTGACTTTGTTACATACAGGGGTAGTAGCAAAGGGTACATGCTGTCACACTGGCATGTAGTGTATGATGGCGGTACTACTGTTGACAGTGCCTACCCATGCAAGAGTAGAGTGCTAAATGTAGTACTGACAACAGGCACACCTGCAGGCATAGCTGGACTCTGAGGCCTCCCTGTTGTATCCCTGATGTGTGAGCAGTGTCACAGTATCTAACCACTACTGGGTAATGATCTGACATGTGGAATGTAACTGTAGACTACCATCTGTACAGCACATGATAGCAAGGGCTCCTGACATGTAGTTATGGCATACATATTGCTGCCAAATGTCTATCTGTCAACACATTCATCCTACGGCATAGTTACTTGCCATGTGGATGACTGTCAGTCCCTTTACAGATGTGCAGATGGCAGGTACCCTGCTGGGATATGTACAGGCATCCTAAGATTGATTGACACTGATATGTCTGCCCAGCTGTGTAAGAACTGGCACATATTGGAGATAATACCCTGTACGCACCACATGCCATGGGTACATCCACTACACTATCATAGTCAACCGAACATGCTTGGATACAGGTCTCCATCACAGACACTAACCATGTGTTTTAATGCATGTTGCATGCATGTCAGCTTGATCACCTCAATGGCCATGTGCAGGAGGCTCCTGGTGGAATGGCTGATGCATGTCACTTCCACCCTGTGGGTCACTACAGTAGTGTCTGTCAATAGCTTGCCAGCTGCCACATGGCAGGTGGCAGGATACCACTATACACACAACCGCTACACAATTCCTAACTCTGACATTGTTTGATATTCTGTCAGCTTTTTCTAGGATTTTGTGATATTTATCACCACAGTGAGAAAATAGTATATCTTCTTTGATTTTTTTTATATAGAGTGACAAGGATGAGCTAAAATGGCAAATCAGGTTGGCAGCTTGCAGTCCACCTGGTTTAAATGACTTGGCAAGCATTAGCTGTATTTTGAAATTAAAGTCATACAATGTATGATCGACATTTTGTAATATTTTTAAAATTTTTTCATTGTATTATATTTTTTATTATTGATTAGATGATAAACAGTAGGATGTGTAATATATTTAAGTATTCCTTGGATAAGGAATGTTGTTTATATTACTTTTGTTGTTTTTTTTAAAAGTATTTCAAAGTGACTGTTTCAGTAATGGGGGAAGTTTATACTTAATTACCTTTTAATTAGATTGGGTCAGGTGATTTGTTTTAACAAGATAAAAAGGTGCTTGTTAGTTGTTTATTAGATTCTGATGAAGTCTTTGGATACAAACAGACAAAAGCCCTAAATCTGTATGAAATATTAAACAAGATTTCTTGTGCTACATTTGGATTCTGGGGGTCTCTTTTGGAATTCTGGACTATAATGCTGTTTATGGTTTGTTCTGGTGGTTCTTAGTTTATGGCGTGTACCCCAGATATGTCACAGCCATGGTGTTACCACAGTGCCATACCCCGTTGTGGAATATGACTGCAGACCATCCTCGTGCTGACACATGTACACCTACAACACAAATGGATAACATTATAGAGAAGACAATCAACCAGTGTTTCTAACAGCTATAATGCATTATTAACTAAACCACAGACTGAAAACAAAAAGGCAAAAAACCACAAACCAGTGACCCAAAAAAAGAAGCAAAACAGCATTTATTCCTCTGACGTCTAGGCTGATGCCTTCACAGGAGAATACTGAACAAACTTCACATTCCACATTTATAATACATTCATTCAATCAATTATCCAATAATCCTATTATTTAATTACTTACAAAATTACTTAAAGCAAAACTCTCCAATTAAAATCTAAATTAATTCCTTGTTGTACCAAAGTATCAAATTTTAAAATATAAACTGCTTCTTTATACAATAAAACATTTTTAATATTTTTATACAAATAATTATCTAGAACTTTATCTAATATTGTACCTACTAACCCATGAGACTGACTCTTATGTTTATAATAAAAATGTTCTGCTACTGAGCTAGACATTTTAACATTTTCAATGTCTCTAATGTGTTCAAGAAATCTAACTTTAAAAGGCCTTTTCGTTTCCCCAATATAAAACTTATTACAGGGGCATTTAAGTGCATATATAATGCCCTCTATATCACATCTAAAATTTGCTTTCCCATTAAATTTTATACCATTTATATTGTCAAGCCCTGCAACTATATGCTTACATGCCTTGCATTTACCTCAGATTTCAGTGCCAACTGTTCTTAGTGCATCATAAAATATAAGTTCTGGTTTAATCACTCTACCTTTAACTAAAAAACTTTTAATATTTCTCCCTACTTTATAAGAGAATTTTAAATTCCCTGGTAACCAATATCTTGCTTTCTTGGATTTTTTCAAATAATTCCAATAATATTTCACCATAGCTATAACTTTATCACTAAACACACTATATAATGTGATGAAATAAATCTCAGAATTTTTTTTCTTTCATTACTATCACAACTTATTATATTTCTACTATTTTACATTCTTGTGTATTAATCTGTCCAGTTTTATAATAAGCCTTATCTATTATTTGCTGGCTATACCTTCTTGAGTAGAACATGTTATACATTCTGTGAATTTCCTGTTTTAATTCTTCTGTATCATTACATAATCTATGCAACCTAGTAAACTCTCCAATAGGGAGCGCCTCTATAGTATGGGGGGATGGCAACTTGTAGCCTTAAGGTACTTAACTTGATCTTCAAATTTTCTATGTATCTTAGTATGTAAATATCCCTTAGATACATCTACCTCTACATCCAAAAATTATACTTTTTTCCAATTTGTATACTTTCACATTTGAAGTTAAACCTATTATTTTGCAACACTGATATAAATTCAATTTTTGTTTCCCCTCCATCACACAGAAAAATCAAGTCATCTATAAACCTGCTATAATTTTTAACATGTTGTTGAAAAAATGAAGTTCTGTAAATACATTCTTGTTCAAACAACTCCATGCTTAAGTTGGCATATGAGGGGGCAAATGCTGCCCCCATTGCTGTGCCCTGCTTTTGTCTAAACAACTCTCCTCTAAATTCAAAAAAGTTTTTTGTAAGACAAAAATATAACATTTCCACTATATATTCAGTTGCTGGACCTTGCTCTAAGAAATGTCTCACTGCTTCTAGACCAAATTCATGATAAATATTTGTGCATAAACTCTTTACATCAAGAGTAACTCAATACATCTGATCATTCCAGCCTATGTTCTGTATTTTATTCAAAAAATCATATACATCCTTCACATAGGCTGGTAAAAATAATATATTGGGTAACATTAGTTCATGTAAAAGACAACCAATATTATGCAAGAAATAATTACTTCCAGAAACAATAGGGTGCCCTGGTGGATTAACCATAGTTTTATGAATTTTTGGTACACAATAAAAGTATGCCATACTAGTGTTATAATGACAGAACTTCTTTTTAGCATTTTCTAAAGTCAGGTCCCCTAACCTGATAGCCTTGCATAACAATTGTTCATACTCAGAAATAGCCAGCTCATACATATCCCCCTGAACTTTTTCATGTACTGTGACATCATTTAGATGATTATAGCACATTTCTAAATATTAGGAAATGTGTAACAAAACTAATTTGTTACTTTTATCTGCAGGCTTGAATATCAACTTTGCATTTCTTCCCAATGCTTGCAGTGCTAGCCATTCATTTTTGGTCAAATTATAATTAATATTCGTACTTTTCTTAAATTCAACAAATTCTTGTTCCACAGAGTAATTTAATATATTTTGAAATTGCATAATTTACATACAATTAAACACAGGTATAAATTTACTTTTTGTTTTTATACTACTTGTATCAAATAAGTAATATGCATTAGTAACATCATCAGCTACACAAGAGAAAAAAATATCATTACTATTAAAAGAAACTTTTTCATTACCATCATCATACATAAAAGAAACATTTTCATCAGAAATCTGAGGTACAACTTCTAAATTATGCCTAAACTTGCAATTTCCTAATAAACTTGAACACATCACATTTCAAATCATGTTGCCACAGTAGTACTGTAGGAATAAATTTCAAGCCGCATTCTAATACAGCCTGTTCATACATATTTAAACTATAACCAGACAAATTTACCACATACGAGTCCACTTTACCATCTACCCCTCTTGTTCTTATGTTGTCATTGCTGGTGTTGTTGTTGGGGGTGTTGCTGATACTGGTGGTTGAACTGTCCTTCTCGCTGCCATTTCTTGCTCTGGTAAAACATTTTATTCCCCCCTTGGTTCCGAAAAGTTTGTTGATATTGTTCAATGTTTTTTGCTGGTGGTAAGGGAGAATATGCCCCATTATATACACAGTTATCATTCATGCCCAATGAAACTGTTTCAAAGGATGGTCTTGAGATGAATGAATGCTGCTCATCCACCCTCTTCCCTTCCTTGAAAGTCACATAACATTTAGCATTCTTCCTATTGGCCTTCAAAATGAAGGCCAAACCATTGTCATAATCTCTGGTGTCTCTAATTAACTTCTTCTTTTTTCTGTAAATAATATCCTGTTTATTATCCTTCAATTTGCTATTAATATCTTTCAGGATATTGTCCAAAAATTCTGGACCTGTTTTGGACAAAATGTTGCTGCACAAAACATTAATATCTTTTTGTAGATTAGTATGCTTCAACCTGTCATGCTCGACAAGTCTAGCAACCCATTTTGTCATACATTTATGGGCTGCCTGTATCCAGCGGTTATGGAAGACAGAGTCTCCTTCATCTTCCAGATTAAAGGGTGTCATTGGATGTTTATATACTCTTAGACCATGGGGGGGGGGGGTATTTCTAATTCTAAATATTTAGTCAAACTCTGCACATTCAAAAAACAGATGTCTCTATAAATTAATTTCTCAAGAGACTCACACAGTACCTTTATGTCCATACTCATGGGTATATGTTGTTCCGTTCAGTAGAAGAAAATGGATTAGAAAGCCTGCAATTCCAGTCTATTTCCCATCTATTCCTGGCTTGTAAATTCAAAATGCAGGGCTGCGAGTTACTCACGGATCCAATAACAGCCTCAGTAGAAGTCAAATTTACCATTCTCTCATTAGGTTGGGATAAATACTTATAAATACAATATCCATTGTTCTCTGCTGCGAATCGGTAGTACCTTGAAACACCCTAGTTACATTTATATTCGGGTCACTGGCCATGTAACCAACACCAATTAACCCACAGACTGAAAACAATAAGGTAAAAACCACAAACCAGTGACCCCAAAAAAGAAGCAAAACAGCGTTTATTCCTCTGAAGTCTCGGCTGATGCCTTCACGTGAGAATACTGAACAAACTTCACATCTATATTTATAATACATTCATTCAATCAATTATCCAATAATCCTATTATTTAATTACTTACAAAATTATTTATAGCAAAACTCTCCAATTAAAATCTACATTCATTCCTTGTGGTACCAAAGTATTCTTTTATCTAGAGTCACAATGATGAGCTAAAATGGCAAATCAGGTTGGCAGCTTGCAGTGCACATGGTTTAAATGACTTGGCAAGAATTAGCTGTATTTTGAAATGAAAGCCATGCAATGTATGATCAACATTTTGTAATATTTTTAAAATTTTTTCATTATATTCTATTTTTTATGATTGGTTAGATGATAAACAGTAGGATGTGTGATGTATTTAAGTATTCCTTGGATAAGGAATATTGTTTATATTACTGTTGTTTTTTTAAAAGTATTTCAAAGTGACTGCTTCAGTAATGGGGGAAGTTTATACTTAATTACCTTTTAATTAGATTGAGTCAGGTAATTTGTTTTAACAAGATAAAAAGGTGCTTGTTAGTTGTTTTGTTAAATTCTGATGAAGTCTTTGTATACAAACAGACAAAAGCACTAAATCTGTGTGGAATATTAAACAAGTTTTATTGTGCTACATTTGGATTCTGGTGGTCTCTTTTGGAATTCTGGACTGTAATACTGTTTATGGTTTGTTCTGCTTGTTCTTAGTTCATGGCATGTACCCCAGATATGTCACAGCCATGGTGTCACCACAGTGCCATACCCCATTGTGGAATATGACAGCAGACCATCCTTGTGCTGAAACATGTACACCTACAACACAAATAGATAGCATTATAGAGAAGACAGTCAACCAGTGTTACTAACAGCTATAATGTATCATTGCTGGATGGCTACACTAGCTAACATATATGCATTACACGTTGCTCCTTACATCATGTTACACTGCAGTACTGTGATACACTGAAGTACAGTCACCGTATGCATCAGAACCATATTAGCCTGTCCCTGCATTGATGGTATGGATGACAGGGATGTGGCACAGGTATCATCATATGCACAGGATGTGTTGTTGGTTTAGCAGAGGCCGAGGGTGGGCCATACATTTGACACCATGTGTGTGGTGAGGGGTGTACTGAGGTGAACTGGGCATGGTGATGTGGTGTGTGTAGGTATGGGGTTTGTTCTAGGTGTGTTTGTATAGTGTGTGGGTATGCATGCACACATTTCTGCCATGTAGCTGCCCTACACAGGTGTTTATAGACAGCTGTGGACCATACCCGGCAAGGTGCGCAGTTCACAGTCTCTGGCCAAGGACACCTGGACTGTGCCTGCCAGGGATTCAATGGGCATGTCCAGGTACAGACCTTGATGTGCTACTCTCACCTGATGATGATAAATGTCCGCTGGTACCAGATCCCTCCTGAGACTGGCCAGGACCATGTGCTCGTGGCCTGCTGTGTGGTGTGGACATTGCCCCGCAAGCACTTCCAGGGCTGGTAATGCCACTACCAGAGCCCCTTTGTGTCCTAGCACATCCATGTTGACTGCCAGCTATTGTTGCTGGCTTACGTCCATGTGGCCATTGCTGCACCCCCACCACACATTCAAGCACAGACATACCACTATCGATGAGAGCCTTCATCTCACCAGACCGTCTATCCATGAGCTTGGTATAGGCAAGGATGGCACCAGACAGTTCACGGACGTTGTCACTTGCAGATGTGAGAACAGCCCTCTGCAGCCTCAGACCCTGTCTGGTGTAATGTTCCATACATGCTTGTGCCACCATGACAGCCTGAAACATGCGCCTGCTGATACCAACTATGTCACCTCTGTCAGGGGCATGATATCCATTGGCCCTACCATGAGCACTCTGGGACATCTGCCTATGTGGTGCCCTGCTGGACATCTGGCTATGCCTGCTATGACCAGACACAGTAGGCATGGTTGCCACACTTTCCTGTGCACTGCCACCAAATGCCAGCTGTCCCTCCTTGATGGCCACTGGTGATGGGGTATGTATAAGCACTGAAACTGTGTGTGAAGTTGGAGTGGCTAAAAGGGGGATGTCAAATGATGGCACTGTTTTCGCCCCTGCCAACCCCACCTGTGCCTCAACCATACTATCATCTTCGGTGTCTGTATGGACGCCAACATCAGATTGCATGCAGGAGGGACCCTGACCCACCTCACCATCTGTGGGGGAAAACAACAAATGCACTTTAAAACCTGTACAGCATTGTCTGAAAGTACATACACACACAGTGAGTAGTGTTGCATGCATTGTATAGCACCGGTGTTATAGGGTTTGTGTGTACATACCAGTTTATCTTGGAATGCCGTCTGTCTGCATAGCTCTCAACTGTGGGACTATCCACATGATGGCCAGAGGTGTGCCTGTTATGTATTGTCTGTCCAACACACAGGTCTTGTGTCAGATATATCACTGGCAGTGTGTGTATTGAAATGTATCAGTACATGGCTACATCCATTTCTGTTTCTAACTTCATATTCCTGACTAAAGGGTATATGTTGCAGAGTATCCTGTAACACCAGCTACTTGCTTAGTATATGACAACAGCTTTACACATATGGGCCTGTGTTTCAGCCTCTCTCCTCCACCTACATACCAGGCTTTGTACATATGACATGCTGTCAAGTGTTGTTATGTAGTGGGCTGTGAGTATGTCATGCTACCATTCCTGCCGTCAGTCCACTGCTGTTGTGTCCCCCCACACATACTGTCGGGTTGGGTCCATATATGTGTGGGCTTCACCTACACAATACATGTGTGCCCTTATGCACTCCAAATGCCAGTGTATGTAACAGTGGTATATGGCCCTGTATTATTGAGTCCAGGGAGGATGCACCATAACTAACTTAGGCTGTTACAACATGTGGGGGTATCAGGGGTTAGCTGCCTTAAGGTATCTGGATGTGCATTACCGTACAATTCACCTTGGGTAAATGCAGGCCTGCTGCCTCCTGCCATACAGACTGTTCTGTTTGTCAATGTGATTGTGATGGTGTCAGTTATGCCTTGTCATGTAACAGATACATCCCATTGTGTCAACTGAGGTCTTTACCCCCTAGTGATTGTGCACAGAGTGTAGATAGCGGCTGCTGGACTATACATCTGCATTAATTACTGTTGACTGATTGGTATCCTGTGGTCCAGTCTGTCTTTACTATTGCACTACTTGAAGGCCTCGGCCTGGACAGCAACATATGTAAACCTTTCCAGACTACTGTATTAATACAACTGTTTCACAGTTGCATTACTCTGTTTATATGTATGTCAGTGTCTAAACAGCTATATGACATGGCATATACAACTGTAATAGTACTCAAATAAAGCTTTCCCATGTATGCAAACCTGTGCGTAGTGTTATATCCTTTGACCTCTCTGTGGGTATATGCTGCAGGCAACAATTGCCATTTATATGAGTGGCTCATACAGTGTCCATTTGGTAAGGTGGCAATTGTAGGCATAGTGGCTGTTCCGCATTGTGTGCACCTTCTATATATGTATCTTCCTATACATATCTGTGTGTGTGTATGTGTAGTTTTATATATATATATATATATATATATATATATATATATATATATCTGTATCTGCATATATGTGTCTGTGTATATGTATCCTAGGATTCCCTGTGGGCAAAGAGAAGCACATACTGACATGCTCCCAGCTTTAATAACCAAATGGATGGAGGCAGAAGAAGTAATGAGTGTTGTGCTCAGTGAAGAGTACATACTTGTGTAACTACAACATGTAGAAGTGTGCTACAGCATGGAGGAAATCCTGCAGGCTACTGTAGTCACATATATGCTCCAGTATGCATTTTAGGTAATGCTCCCTAGAGAATGTAAAGACGGTAATGGTCCACACACACAGATTATAAAGGTACTGCCCATTGTGCACTGCATTTGTACTGCCACTGACATGCCCTCTGGCCGGCCTGCTGCTGATGCCTGCCATATTGCCTGCTGTCTCATGTTCCCTTGGGGACCATGGACATTGTTTTCTTCCTGTGACTTTGGTTCCTGAAGCTGTGGGCATGGCAACACATTCTTCTCTTTGCCAACAGGGAATTTGCAAACAGACATATTTCTCTCCAGCTGTCACTTCAGCCATGTGTCCCCAGTTAAATGTACCACAGGGAAATGTCTTGCTGCCTAGGCACCTGAACCTAATTGCTTCCACATTGTACACTCCCTATGGTAGCCAGACTGTACTGCATGATATGTTAATGATACCAGCCTGACATCATACAGGTGGGATGCAGTACTGTTAACATCTTGTGCCCATGTTGTGTCAGGTCCTGGTTATGGGATCTGCAACAGTTGGTAATGTACTGCAGGGCAGACTTGTTTGGCTGTGGGGGGTATCTATACATACAAGACGTATGTTGTTTGGGACCGCTCAACCCCATTAATGCTGCATGTGGATATATATGTTTTTGTTATGTTCCCATTTTTATCTACAGATGTATGTCTGTATATACCTATATAGCTATATAGTTATGCTTATATATATATATATATATATATATATATATATATATATATATATATATATATATATTGCTGTATATATATATATATATATATATATATATACATATACATATAGATGTATATATATATATATATATATATATATATTGATGTATGTTTATATAGATATATATATATATATATATATATATATATATATATATATATATATATATATATATTTTTTTCAATATATGTATCTATAGCTACATATATAGGTATGTTATATTTATTTAGATATTAATATATATGTGTATATACATATATATATATATATATATATATATATATATATATATACATACACACACACACACACACACACACACACACACACACACACACACACTCACACACACACAAACACACACACACACACACACATACACACACACACATACCTCTACATGTTGAAATGACTGGGCTAGATGATATGTTTGTGAAAACAGGAGGGCTATGTAATTCTGGCATGGCTTAGTGGCAAATCACTTTGGTTATTGTGTGCAGGGTCCTGGGTTTCAGCCTTGAAAAGTCTCTTTATTTTGGTGCTGGGCAGAACAAGGACCTTTTTATATGGAGTGATTAAGGCACTTTTAAGCAGTTGTAAGTGGGTTTGCACAGGTTTCTGTGAAGGTAAGCACTGCTAACTTCCGGTTACAGTTTCTTATACTGATTTAGCGTCTCAATTGCTTAAACTGTGTAGGCATTGGTTACTCCTGTGCTAACAGGCTTAAACCCACTTACTGCTGCTTAAAAGTTCTCTCTCCCACTTACCCCAGCACTAATTTCTTTAAAAGAAAAGAAAAGAAAAAAGGGTTGATAGGACAGTGTGAAAAAGGGGCACAAAGAGGGGAAAGACAATGGGGAAAATAGCTAGTGATGTGCAGGAGTATGTAGGGAAGGTCCATAGTTGCCCATTTCTTCTACAGCAACAGCTGTGCATATACACTGACTTTGGAGGTAGATTTGGACACTCAAACCCCTGAGAGAGGGGGTGAGGACAACAATAATATGGTGTGATGCCAATTAGACCAAATTACCTGTGTCCAGTGGACACATGTGCGAAATGGACAGCTATGTATAGGGCGAGATTTTTTTTTTTTTGGGAACAGATTGTCTTTTTTTTTTCAGGTGAGAGTGGGATGTTGGGGAGGGATAATAGGTATATTTGGGGAGGTAAGTTGGGTAGGTTAACAGACAAGACAAACAAGACTCATACAGGGGTGGTATATGACACATGTGGGGGTAAACACCTTGATGGGGAGGAGTGTTGGGTAATTGGAAGCCCACGAGCCACCTAGTGGAAACAGTGAGACTGAGATCTCCACCCATGGGCAGTCACTACTGCACCTTTACAGCCCCGAAGTTAGCTGTGCCTCAGGCTGAGTTGGAGAGCCAGGCTGACCCTCTAGTTGCAACATGCGGCCCTCGAGCTGGTGTAGAAGATCTCCAAACTGCTGATCGAGTTCACTATGCACCACGACCTGGACCTGGCGACGGGTGACAGCTTCCTGTCCGTGCCCGCTCCCAGGGGAGGAGCAAGCCCCACCCCCTGAGGCAGTTCCACCCGAAGGTTGTGCAGGCCAACAGACGAGGAGGTCCCGGGTTGGGGGCCAGACGTGCTAGTGCTCGGTGCCACGGTCAGCTAAGGTGGGACAGGTGGGTCCGCTGGGATTTGCATCCCCATACATGTTATGGTGTTTATGGTGTGTCAACATATGTGAGTTAGTAATAGTCAACACATTCCGGGTTAGGTATAACAGCATGCATAGATATTCCCATTGACCCATACACCAGATACAGAACAGTTGCACAGCAAACAGAACACATGCATATATGGGACCACAGTGGTAATAACAGCATGCAAGTACATTGATGACACCATGCCACAAATGTCAGAGTATTTCAACATAGCACATGCATAGAAACAGATTTAAATAATTATCAACCAATAGGACTATATCCCAACATAACAGTGGAGTCATCACATACCAGTTGAGGTGGGTATTTAGTGTATTGTTGGAGATATGTTGGGGGGGTAGAGAAAGATGTCAATTAACAGCTGGTATATTCCTGTAGTTTGCATTACTTTCCTAGTCAGTGCTGTTATCTGTAACTTACAAGTATTACTACGCTGCCCTACTGCCTTAGTTTGGACAGTGATATGACTGTCATCATCTCTATACATGAACTGGTTTTACCTGCAGTATACACCTCTTACCTGGTATACCTGTGGAGGAATTGTTTAACACTGTTTCTACACATACTCCCAGATTCCAGGTTGATGTTATGCACATACCTGTCCATCTATTTTTGCACAGACTCTGGCCATGTCTTGACCACATGCAGGTGAGCTGGGACATATGTAGACTATTGCGCTCTTCAACCTTTAATGACTTACAACACTCTTATACAGGATTTCCAACACAGTTATATTATGTAGCACAGTGTGGGTGACAGTGATCAGTGATACCTTATTATTCAGAGCAACTGCAACAATCACATTTCTGTACAATACCAGAGTAAACAGTACCAGTACAGGGTAACAAGCTTTTATTTCTCGGCACAGTGTTTGTATCCGATGTACCTGTAGGAGCACTGTTAGCACTACCTGACTGTTGCCACATAAAGTACCAGATTTTGCATTAGTGTTATGCACATACATCTCACTCTGTTACTGTACACACTATGGTCACAGATTGACAATATGGGGGTGTAAATGGGACATACGTGGCTTATTACTCTCATAAGATTTTGGGGAGTCACTAGTGTGACAGGTTTGTTCTCATAGATGTGTGACAATCAGTTGTATTTCCTGTTTGCTGCCAAATCATCTTGGATCATCCCACTGATTTCCCAGGGGGACAGGGTGACAGGCAGCAGATATGGGCCCATATACTGGACATTCTGGACTTATCTGTACAGTTGTGGGGTATGATTCTGTATGCAGCCTACTTCCACTCCCAGGATTCACACCATGGCTGTGTCTGCTAAAACTAAAACATTGCCCATCACAGTTGTGTGTGCTATATAGATATTGCTGCATATCTTCTATCTGCTTTCTGTCTTATAATTCTCCTGTGGTTTTACATTCTCACCTTGTATTACAACACTCTTATACAGGATTATCTAGATAGTTATATTATGTAGCACAGTGTGGGTGACAGTGATGAGTAATACCTTATTATTCAGAGCAACTGCATCAGTCAGAATGCCATACAATACCAAAGTAAACAGTACCAGTATAGGGTATCATTCTTTTATTTCTGTGCATAGTGTTCGTATCTGACAGACCTGTGGGAGCAATGTTTGTTATCACTATCTGAATGTTGCCACACAAAGTACCACATTCCACATTGCTATTATGCACATACATCTCACTCTGTTACTGTACACAGTCTGGTCACAGCTTGACAAAATGGGGGTGTAAATGAGACATACATAGCTTATTACTCTCATAAGATTTTGGGGAGATGCTAGTGTGCCAGCTTTGCTCTCATAGATGTGTGAAAATCAGTTGTATTTCCTGTTTGCTGCTTATACGTCTGGGATCAGCCCACTGATTTCCCAGGGGGACAGGGTAACAGACAGCAGATATGGGCCAATTTAATCAACATTCTGGACATATCTGTACATTTGTGGTGTATGATTCTGTTTGCCAAATACTACCACTCCCAGGATTCGAACCATGGCTGCATGTGCTACAAAAACAACAGTTCACATTTCAATTGCGTGTGCTATTCAGATTGTGTTGTATGGCTTTTCACTGTTGTCTGTCTATATGTCTCTTAGTTGTACTAAGTGACCTCTGAGGATTACACCAGTCATATACAGACATTCCTACACATTCTATTTATGTTGCACACTGTGGGTTACAGTGCTTAATACAACAGTACTATTAAGTGATTGTGAATCTACATTACCATATGATACCAGAGTTTACACATGCAGTCCAGCAGTTAGACCTTTATTGTCAGGCTATTATGCTTTTATTTACATACAAACTATATAAGACTCTTCCTGCCATATTCTCTGGTGTATGCAGTACTTGCCTTAAACAATACAGGTTTTATACTGGCAATTAATTTACTAATACTTTTAGATTTATTTCCTATGACAGTACATGCAAGAGTATTACTAACCTGCCTCATGTAACCTCTCCAGGTGACAGCCATGGGCCTCCTGGTTCGTGGCCCACTCACTTGCTGCTGTGAAGGACATAAGAGGAATATTTAGCCATACCTATCCATAATATACATGAGCTGGCAATTATTAAACAGGCAGTGGAGTGATACTTACACAAAGCTGGGACCTCTCCTGTCATCCTAGCCTCTTGGATCCACTGATCCAAAAGATCCATCTTTTGCCACTTCAGGTCAGCATAATGATGCCTGACCTGCTCACCAGTTTGGAGTATGCCAGTGGCACTGGTGAGAACATGAGTGAGACGGTCCCAGGATTCCATCTTATATTGGGAACCCTGGTACTGGCCCTGTAGCAGTCTCTGCTCATGGTCTTTGGCAAGGAATCCTGCCATGACTCTGGACTCGTGGATACCCTAGCACTGTGCCCGGAAGTGCACTCCCTCTCCCCTTTTTGCCATGGTACCTGCAAGGGGAAGCTTCAACTAGTTATGAGATGTTTTCTCACCTGTTGAGTTTAAGTAGGGCTGAATTCCCACAATTTGCCATGATTGGCCGGTTTTGAAAAAACTAAGCTATGGGCAAACCTGCTTACCTAAGGTAGGTATTGTTTGAAGGGGTATATCATTGGGCACATTGAGTTAGCTGACCTACACATTGCTTACACCTCCTAAGCTGGCCTTGCAATGCTTAGCATTGCTTAAAATTGACTTTGCATTATATTTGCTTTTTGGCATTGATTTAGTATTCATTACATCTTATATATATATATGTCTGGTATCCATGTTTCATGTGTATGTAAACTGTATGGGGTCCTTGTGTTTAGTAGGGGACTTCAACACTCTATTACATTTACACCTCACAGCTGGGCTTACTTTAGTACTCCAGTTCACATATTTATGTTATGTAGTAGGTTATAGAACATATGACTGTATACTGATTCCTTTCACATGTTCAGTTTGATTTTACTATAGTGAGGCTTTGTTTGGTGATACCTCACTCTTTTGTACTGTTGTGATGGCTTGGAGGTTGTGACTATAGTGTAAAGAGTCTTGGGTTCAAGACCTGCAAGGCTGTTCATTGTGTTGCCTGGCAGAACAGCGGCTGTTGGATACAAAGTGATTAAGGCACTTTTAAATGGGTTTGTGTGGGTTTGCATGATGGTAAGCAATGGTAACCTCCAGTTAAATATGCTTACAGAGAGTTAGATTCAATAGTGCTTAACCTGTGCACACATTGCTTACCACCATGCAAACAGGCTTAAACCCGCTTACATATGCTTACTTCCACTTACTACTGCTTAATAGTGCTTACATTTGCTTACTGGTGCTTACTCCCACTTACCACTGCACTAATTTAGACAGTACTGTCTAATAGTTCTTGGGAAGGTGGAGGATTTGGAAGCTGTATGGAGTTATCATTCATTACACATTTTACCATCCATTTGTATCCATGATTCCAGTGTACATATACTGTATGGGGCACATGTGATTATTTGTGGACTTTGCAACATTAAGACACTGACACCTCAAATCTTCATTTAATGAAGTACTCCATTTCACAAATATATGTTATTTAGTAGGTTATACAGCTAAAAATGTTGGTCATAATGTGATTTGACATGGAAAATGGCATGTGCTGCAGTGGGACTCGAACCAGGAATGTCAGCTCCTAAGGCAAATTCTCTGCCCACTACACTACTGCTATACTGCTTAATTTGCATATATCTTCCTTGTTATCCTCTTCAGCCATGGGGAAACCTACGCACCTATGGTTAGATTTAATCAGTTTCACAAAAAATAAATGGTATATTTATACTGTGTATTTACTATTGCTGTTGTGCACATGGGGGGGTGTTGCTGGGGGTATGCGGACACCTATGAGTGGTCTCACTCATTCTTTTGGCTTTTCTGCTGTTCTTCATTGTGGGGGCATATATATTCTGAGAGCTCTGCTCTCAGACACGCCTCCTGCACTGTTACATGTTCTGTGCAAAATTAGGAGCTCAGGCAGCATGCCTTCATTAATATGAATGGCACATTGCCATCCTGCTCTTAAAAGGCCACTTCAGTGCAGGACTAAGCTAGTCCTGCATGGAAAATTTGTAAATCTGGGGGACTGTAATTCAGTCCTGGCCAATCTGGGATATTTAAATGTAACTGCCATGTAAGTTCTAGTTTTTCCCAAAAATATGGCCAAGCCAGCTCCTAAGTCAAATGCTCTGCCCACTACACTCTTTCAGATATTTTTAAGGATTCCAGGACTATAAATTTTAACCCGTGTCCAGGATTTCCAGAATTATGTTTAGCTATGGCATTAAATTCAGTTCCCCTTCATAATTGCAAAATGCTGAAATCTCAAATTTCAGTATTTTGCGACTATAAAGGCAACTTTTTAAAATGTTGAATGTGCATAATCGCAATTTTGAATTCGCAGTTATGGCTTTACATTATGTGACGTACGCTATTTGGTTTGGATGTTGTTTGGCATAGTGCATGGATTTACATGGAATGTAAGGTAAGTGAGTGTTTTGTAAGGGTTTTGGGTGGGAGTTTGAGTGTATGTGAGATTGTATGTGTGGGTTAGGGTGGGAAGGTGAATGTATGACTGTGTAATTGTTGGATCTGTTGGTGTTTGTCTATGTGTGATGTGTGATGTGTGTGTGTGTGTGTGTGTGTGTGTGTGTGTGTGTGTGTGTGTGTGTGTGTGTGTGTGTGTGTGTGTGTGTGTGTGTCTTTTACTGTTTGTGTGATCTCGGAGTTAGTATATATAAGTGGGGGGTGTGGGGGATACATCAGGGCTTGCTCCACTGCTTAAGTGTAGTGTAGGTATGTGGATGTGTGTTTTTTTGTTTTTGTGTGTTTATTTGTTTTGTAGTGTGGGTGTTGTGGTTTATGTGTGGTGTGGTGTGGTGTATGCTGTGTGTTTAGGATTTGTAGTTTCAGGAATGTGAAGGTTTGGTATTTGAGATTTCAGTATTTCATGATTATAAAGGGGAACACTTAAATTCACGCCCATCCCTTATATTACTTAGATGTTCACCTATCCTGTTCTTCAATTTCCATTCCGTTTTGCCCATGTAAAAGCATGGGCAATTTTCACATATAGCACAATAAACCACCCTTTCACTACTGCAATTAGATCTCTCCTTGATATTTATTCAGACCCCATTTATTTCTAATCTACTAGTCTCCAGAATGTAAGGGCAAAACTTACATGTACCACATTTAAACATTCGCCCTTCCCTCTTGTTATTTACTTTTGTTCTAGTAGATTTTTTATTGTAGCTCCCTTCCTCTATATACAGATAGGTTTTTCACCTAACAATTCTGTTTTATGTTTTTCATTACTTAACAAATTCCAGTTTTTCATTAAAATATTTTTAATTAGAACTGCATCCCTAGAAAAAGTTATTAAAAAACTGGACTGGTATGCTGTCATTTTTTGTTCAGTGTTAGTAGTAACAGTTTGCCACTCTACACTTAGATGTGTTCATAGGTTCATAGGTTCATAGGTTTATACTAGGCTATCTGCCCTAAGGCATTTATAAGCCTAGCCCAAAGTTTTGTGGCTTACGCCACCCCTTATATGAAAAATACTGTGCCCATTAGTTTGTTGTGCCTCTGTCCAGCAGTGACACAGAGATGATTCCCGGGGTAAACCTACGATCTCCCATCCACAGGTCAATATTTCTCTTGAACAGAGCCAGCGAGGTGCTCTGCCTCACATGGACCGGGATTTTATTCCACAGCATAGGGAGTCTCTGAGTGATAAATCTATCCCTCCAGCACGTCCTATTTATATCCGTGCTAAGGTTTAAGTCGCTTGCTCTAGTGGTTTTGGTGGATTTGGATTTTTTGAGGTGGAGCATGTCCATTAATTCCGGGTTGGACATGGCCTTGTATGTCAGGCACATGTCACCACTGAGCAGACGGTATGCGACTGAATAGAGCTGGAGTTTCTTCAATCTGGCAGCATATGACAGATTTTGGAGTCCCTTTATCCTTTTGGTGAGGAACGTTTGGGGTCTCTCCAATTGCTGCAAATGTCGGGTGAGATACATCCCAAATGGGGCATTTTACTCGATCATTGGTCTGATAAGTGAAGAGTACAGGGGAAAAATGACCTCACTAGATCTGGATGTGAATCCCTTCATGATCAGGTGGGCAATGTAGAAGGTCTTTCTAACCACTTTAGCAATGTGAGTGTCAAAAGAAAGGCCACTGTCAACCTGGGTCCCCAGGTCCCTGGTAACCTCTTCTGTGCTTAGTGGATTGCCACCTATATGGTAGCTTGGGGTTACCTTGTTTTTCCCGAAGGGTATGACTATACATTTTTTGGTGTTTAACTTCAGGCCATGGCTCTGGCACCAGCTATCTGTTTCTGTGAGTCCCTTCTGAAGGATATCCGTGTCCGATGCACTTTCCACTATGGCGCCCGGTTTGCAGTCGTCTGTAAACTTTGTCAGCCAAAGTCCTCCCATGTTGGCCTGTACTTCTGAGAAGTAGATGCCGAACAACAGGGGGCCAAGGACCGAGCCCTGTGGGACACCACTTGTGACTGGCTTGGAGTCTGACATAGCGCCAGCAACTCTAACCCTGTGGGTTCTGTCCTTAAGCCAGTTTGCAACCCATCTTGTGACATATGGGTTTACATTTAAGCTGGTAAGTTTTTCTACAATACCCGAGTGGGGTATTGTGTAAGTTTTGCAAGGTCAAGGTAGGCTGTATGGACTGCCTTTCCTCATCAATGGCCTTGGTGACTGTTTGAAGAAGTCGACCAAGTTCAAAAGGCATGATCTGCCCTTGTGAAGCCAAACTGGGTCGGGTCCAATGTCTGCAAGTCCCCTATATCTTTGTTTATGAGCTCCATTATGATCCTCTCCATAGCTTTGCAGACTAGACTTGTTAAGCTTATGGGCGTGATACCAGGGTCCGTGAGGCACAGCCTTAGTGGAGGGACCACAGTTGCCATACGCCCTCCTTGGGCATGTATCCTGTGGTAGGTTGAGATTAAACAGCTGCCTTATGTGGTTTAATTCCTCATTTAGCTCATGTAGCACACAGTCGAGGACACCATCCAGTCCCATTGATGCTGTGTTTTAGCTTTAGAGAGCAGCTTTCACCTGCGCATTTGAGATGTCTGGGAGGCTACACTCCCTGGGATAGTTATCTCTCCTTTAGGGAGAGAGGTGAAGTTTTCACTGAACCTGTCTGCCAGTATGTTGGCAATGTCTGTGGGTTCAGTGATTTTGTATCATTTTGGACTAATTCTGAGCATATCTGGGAGTTTCCACCCAGGTTCCTAACATAGCTGAAAAAGGCCTTATGATTGTCCTTTGAATCCATGGCAATTTTTCTCTCAAAATTGGCCTTAGTTGATTTTATGAGTGCTCGTATTTTTTTACTAATAATGATCAGGGGTGACTTCCCTTTTATGGATTTTGTTCTATCATGTAATAGCTTTCTGCTCTTATTGTAAAGTTTGTTAATGGCTGGGGTCCACCAGACTGGACGTTTGCCCTTTGTGTAAAGATTCTTGGTTTTATTTGGGATTGCCTGATCCATGCATTCCTGGAGGTGTTCATAGAAGGCATTTGTAAGGGCTTCCACAGCTTGGGTTGTGGTTTCCACTGGCTCAGGGGCCTTGAAGGATACCACACCAGTCTTGAGTAGTGTGAAGTTTGCTTTAGAGAAGTTCTTCACTGTGGTCTTTTTGTTAGGGGTGAGGCGTAGGATGTGGATTTCCAGTGAGATTAGGTTATGATCAGCTCTCACCACTGGGGGATATACTTCGGTGTGGAGCATTTTGTCCCATGTTTGTGATAATGAGATCTAGTATATTTTCTCCTCTCGTGGGAACAGTGACTAGCTGTTCCATGGCATTAATTTATGAACTCCAGGAACCGTTGGGCTAGAAAGTTAGGGCTTGAGTAATGTTCCCAGTCTATTCGGGTAGTTGAAGTCACCCAATATGATGGTGTTTGGAGATACATTTATACCCTCCAGTGTCTTCAGGAAGGCTGTGTGGGGTTCCTGAGTTTGAGAGGGTGGCCTGTAGCATGCTACAATTTGTAGAGCAGTTTGCCTATGGTTAGTTGCACCTGGATGGTTTCGAAGCTTTGTGCATTGCCACCAACCTGGAGGTGTGGGTATCCTTTATGAATATGGATACACCCCTCCTTTTGTGGTGTGGTCGGGTTTTGGGGCTGGAACGCATGATATGAGGTAAAACCTAATAGTGCGGGGGTGCTCTCAGGAGCCTTGAACCGGGTTTCAGTTACAGCACAGACATTGATGTTCTCCATACTGAGAAGGGCCTCGGTCGTGCATTTTGAGATTTAGACTTCTGGCATTGAGCAGCATTACCCTCAGTTTCTTCCCATTTTTGTTTCTAGGGTGGTAGGTTTAGAATTTGAGCCTTGCCTAAAAGGCACTATGGGGGTGGCAAGAGCCTTAGCCAATATCCAGAATCCCAGGGGTGACAAGCAGCGTGGCTTGTCAAGCATGTCATCCCAGGCAGACAGACACTGGATCCCCTTTGAATGACACCAGACATTAAGCCAATTGTTAAAGCTGATCATCTTGTCTCTATATTGTGGCATCATTCTTGGTGAAGGAAGGATACTGCTCAGGGTCAGGGTCATACCTGCCTGGGCTACATAATCAGAGAGCTCCTCTATGTCTCTTTTCATGTAGTCCAGGGAGGTACATCTCAGGTCCTTCACACCAGCATGGACAATGACTGTGTCATATTTGTACTTGCCGTGGAGTGACCCGAGTGCTTGTGTTATGTGGCGGATTCTAGCGCCCGATAGGCAGCTTACTGTGACCCTCTCCTTGTTCAGCCTGGTGAGTGGGACGTCAGTGTGTCTGACTATGGAGTCACCTATGACAAGTATGTTTGGTGTTGTATTTGGCCTAAAGGGCTTTGACTGCTTTGCACACTGATTTTGTGGTTTATGTGTTGCTTGTGGGGTGTCTTGATGTAGCAGTTGTTTGGGTGTCTGCTTTGGAGGCCTCTGCTGTTTAGGTAGATTTTTACTCAGAGCCTCCGAGTATGTCTTTGTGTGTTTATGTGTTTGATTCAGTGGTGTGGTAGCGTTATGTGAGGCTGGTTTTGTGGTGTGTGTAGTTGCCTTCTCCTCCTGTCTGGTCTTGCCAGTCCTGAGTTGAGAGAGCACAGCCTCCAGTTTGTCTAAATAGCTGCATCTCTCGCAAGTATTTGTGTTATGTGGGAGGAGGAGAGGGTTGTCTGTGTACATGAGGCAGTTATAACATTGCCTCAAGATTCCCAGATTCACCAGCTGGACCGGAGAGGAGATTGACAACTGACCTTTGGACATGCTAGAATAATATTGGGAATTCCTTAATAATTGAAAACAAGGGCCAGTGGGGAGTGAGGGTGTAGTGCTTTTAATTTTTAGTGCTGACTTATATAATTGCTTTAGTGAGCAAGTGCCGGGTAACTTGAGTGCAATGTGTTACAAGTAACTAAATGCAAAAACGACAAACAGTAACTTTCTTTCAAGTGAAAGAAGGAAATAAGTACAGTAAGCAATGTAGATATCACTAGTGATCCACAGAAGTGCTGAGAAGCTGCGTATTAGGTGGAATTAGCATTCAGGAAATAACAAGCAAACAAACAACAAGCATATAAACAAAGCTAGATTCAGCAGGCCTGGATCTAGTCTATGCTACAGCAAACAAGGTGTACCAATTTCAGTAAGATACAGTTCAAATATTCAGGCACTATAAACCTTTCACCAGAAATTTCCAGCTCAGAAGGGCAGAGTCCAGCCTCTTCTCCCACAAGAGTGCAGACCACGAACCTTCTTAATGTAAAACAACTGGCCTGGAAGCCCAATTTCCCGC